>NC_135394.1:14767500-15027500 GCF_051989625.1 Stigmatopora argus
TTAATAATCACTTCTCTCAAGCAGCCATTGAAGGGTGATTTTACAGGCGCCCTGCTGGATTCAGTTGCCCCTGTCGAGGGGGAGAAAAAACAAACAAATATAAATGAAGGTCATTTAGGCTTATTTGAAAGAAGACAAAGTGTAATTACTTACCTCCAACGTGAAGTAATGCCCGCCTCGTAAAGGACGGATTGAATGCGACGGGTCTCGTCATCCTTTGAGAAAGCGTGTCCACCATTAGCGTGAGGTATTTTTGTTCTTTGGAGACTGCGCACATATGAATGGTTACTGAATGGGCTATTCATTGTACCTGACGTTTTCAATCAAAACCTCTTTGATGATGTGAATCAAATGTGAATACGGCAGTGTCTTGACTTCAAGGTTTTGATTTGCTATGTGAGTTTACTTGTATAGTTCCATAAAATCACTTTAAGAAAATGAATTGAATAAGTTGGTTGCATCCGAAGCAATTAATGAGATTTATGTGGATCTGAATTCTCTTAGAGCCAAATCACATATTTCCCTTTTAAAACATCTAAAGGAAAACATATATATAAAACATAGATACGTAGGTTTCATTTCAATTAGCGCCTTTTTCCATCTAGCATCTATCTGTCATTATTTAACACGAGGAAAGAGAATTGAACAAAAATATTAAATTGCTGTTCTAAATAAATACATAACATGGTAAAATTTACCACAACCCATCTGCTAATCCATTATGGCAACACTTATGTGACATTATGTAACTATCTAAATAGCGCAACCGTTGAGAAGATTGCCGTTATGTCAAGAAGCTAGCAACAGAAATTAAAAAATTAAAAAATCAACAACACGACGGGTCATGATCCTTCCTCCCATCAGCTGTCAGGCTCTTTAACAAAACAAATGGCTGAGTGTTAAGACCTACCGTATGTATACATGTACATCTATGTGTATGTATATATTTATATATGTATATATATATATATATATATATATATATATATATATATATATATATATATATATATATATATATGTATATATAAATATATATATATATAGATTTCAGCAACACGCTTATTTATTTATTTATATATTTATTCATGCATTAATTTATTTATTAACTTACTTATTACCTATCTATTTATGTTTAAAATGTCTTTTGCTGTGTCTGTATTCTCACCCTCTTGCTACTGTGACAATGAAATTTCCCGAATACGGGATGAATAAAGTTATCCAATCCAATAACTCAAAAATCTCAAAATCAACAACACGACTAAAAAATCTCCAAATTTTGGATTCCTGTCAGTCAAGGTCCAAATGATCTAACATTTTCCAATCACGAGCCAAACATACCTGAAATCACATGAAATTCCCCGTCACAGAGATTCTGCGGAGTCAGCACGGCACTGATGCTTTGACCACCATCATCCACAGTGACCCCCACCTGATAAGACAAAAAAAACACCCAAAGTCATCCAACTATCCTTCCCCCATTCCTTGATTAAATGGGACGTTTTCCAAGAAAACAAAGTCACCGTGCTATTCATTAAGAAGACATCCAAGTTGATTCCTTGGCTCTGCGCATGGAATAGAAGACCAGTCAGGCGTTGCGGGCGCAACTTGAAGGTCAACGAAAAGTCATCGCCAACTGCAATGGGATCATCTAGGAGAAGAACAAATACTGTAGTACTCCCTTGAGGCTATTCCTCCAATGAATTATGGGGAAGGATTCACACGAACCTAAGACGACGTGACCTCCGGCAAAGTACGTTCCCATCTCTGTGTGTCCGTCCGAGCAGGGTGAAACCCTGTGGCCGCCCTCAGGGTTTCCCACTGGCTCGTCGTTCATTCTGAAGCCTCGCACACAGCCGATGATGCTCTAAGAGGATTTTAGGAAGAACTTGAGTCCCAGCTATTGCAAGCGTACAAGTAAATATTTTCAAAAAAGCTTGAGACCAACTTTAGGACTTCCCAGGGGGCTGCCCAGGTAGACAAGATCATAGAATTTCAAGGATGACCCTTCGTCTTTTGGCAAACGTCCATCGGTCACACGGATTCCATCAACCAGAAGATGGAATGTGTTCCTCTCAACACTGCAATCTACCTGTCAATAAAGGCTTAGCTTTCAGGCATAAAAATAATAGAGGGACTTAAGTCTATGCTTTTTCAATTTCAATATACAGTGGTACCTTGACATACGAGTGGCCCGACATACGAGCAATTCGAGATACGAATACAATTTTGGGCAAATATTTATCTTGAGATACGAGACAAATTTTGATAAACGAGTAGACGGCGGACGCGAGATGCTGCTCATAAGAACATCATGGGCACTGTCTCTCTCCCCGCAACTCCCTCTTTGTAATGTCTCTGGTCGCAACTCCCTCTTTGTAATGTCTCTGGTCGCAACTCCCTCTTTGTAATGTCTCTGGTCACAACTCCCTCTTTGTAATGTCTCTGGTCGCAACTCCCTCTTTGTAATGTCTCTGCGAGCACTGGGCGAAGCGTTGCATTTTTTCAGTTTTTTTTTTCTTTCCGTTAGTCAGTGCGAATGGCGATCGATCGCTAATACGAGAGGAGTATATACTACTTCTCGTTGGCAAGTGGTCGTGCATTATCCTGTTGTGAGGACATTTGTGTGCATCATTTTGCGAATATTTTGAAGGGAATACAAAAGCAAACAACCCTCGATAGGTTGCATCTAAAAGTCAGGGTGGAGGCGGGGCCAATAGAGCCAACCCGGGAGAAGAAAGGTATAAAAATTTAAAACAAAATTAGAATTAATCTTAGTGCAAAGTTAGATTAAATTTATTTTCGAGCGTGTCTGCATCGTAATCCAAGTTCATTTAAATTTGTTTATATTATGTTACGGGCGCGTTGCCGTGCAAAAAGGTTGAGTTACGAGTAAACCAACATACGAGCTCAGTCCCAGAATGAATTAAGCTCGTATCTCGAGGTACCACTGTACATTCCTTTTTTATATGTTAAGTTAGTCTTCAACCATTTTTCAAGCTTACATATTTCACAATGTTGAATTGGAGATCAATGCTATCATTTCTTATACAGCTGTTAGCCCTGGGCATGTATATGTTGTTATGAAAATAAGTTAGCTGGGTAATGAGCATGAATTTAAATAGTGTCAGTCAAAAAGCTCATCTTAGAGTGTTTTACCACTTCTGTTGTTTTTCAGTAAGAGACTGACGTTTGGATGAACAAACTGTAAGTTAATGCTGTTTGAGGTGTTTTTTAGCCCATTTACTCTGTGCCACCGTCCGTCGTTTGTCTTCCGCTTGTGGTAGATGTCTCCGATCGATCCAAGGGACATCTTAATCCTGCCGTTTGCCATATACAGAACTAGCTGGGGCACTGCTCCCCTGCCTTCCACGAATAGGATCACACCATTAGAGGATTTCGTCTTAATGTCAAGGGAGAAGTGAGGTCTAAGCCAAAGAAAAAAAAAGGGAGAAGAATCAAACAGCAAAACAAAGTCAGAAATCCTGTCACCAGGAATTAGTCTTAAAGAAGATATTATGTAACATTTGCACTTGAATTATTTATAAAATGGCCCTAATGCATATTTTAACAATCATAAAAAATATATATTTTTGGGAAGCATTTTTAATACCAGTCTTAATGGTTAAGCCATGATTTTTCAGTTTTAAAAGTCTTAATGTATTTAATAAATGGCCCGAATACATATCTTAACAAACATAAGAAACATACATATTTTTGGGAAACATTTTTAATACCGGTCTAAATGGTTAAGCCATGACTTTTCAGTTTTAAAAGTCTTAATGTATTTATTAAATGGCCCTAATACATATTTTAACAAACATTATATTTATATATATATATATATATATATATATATATATATATATATATATATATATATATATATATGGGAAACATTTTTAATACCGATCTAAATGGTTAAGCCATGATTTTTCAGTTTTAAAAGTATTTAAAAGTATTTATTAAATGGCCCCTAATACATATTTTAACAAACATAAAATATATATATACAAACATAAAAAATATATATATATTTTTGAAAAACAATTTTAGTACCGGTCTAAATGGTTAAGCCATGACTTTTCAGTTTTAAAAGTCTTTAAAAGTATTTATTAAATGGCCCCTAATACATATTTTAACAAACATAAAATATATATATATATATATTTTTTTTTTTTTTTGGGAAACATTTTTAATAGTGATTTAAATGGTTAAACCATGATTTTTCAGTTTTAAAAGTCTTTGTGTATATATATAAGTATATATATATATATATATATATATATATATATATATATATATATATATATATATATATATATATGTATAAAAGTCTTAAAGTATTTATTAAATGGCCCGAATGCATATCTTAACAAACATAAGAAACATAACATATATATTTTTGGGAAACATTTTAATCCCAGTCTAAATGGGTAAGCCATGATTTTTTAGCTTTAAAAGTTTTTCGATGCTAAACTCGTTTTGGTTGTTGCTTTTGACTGTGTTTACAACGGATGCCCTGCCGTCCACCATCAGCCAATTATCGAGATCACTTGTTTGATTTTGTCAAGGTTGCCACAGCTCTGGAGGCGACATAAACTAACTTTGATACCAAGTTGACGCTCAGAATTAACAATGTTGTGTGCCAGTAAACCAAAGACACCTTGTTCCAAGTGTCAAACGAGCCCCGACAAATTCAGAAACAAAACAAGCATAAGCTTTGGACATGCATTCCAGTCATAACAAATTCAGAAAAAAATCCTTTATCCTTTTGTGGGGACAGCCAAGGCCATTTTGGACCACCCGTTGTCGCTCAAAAGGTACAAACGACACGCGGTGCAGAAACAAATTAACCGTTGTTTATATTTGAAATAGGAAATAACGAGAAGGATACTTTTACCTCACCTCAAAAACCACCTGGAGCATACAATGTGTGCAAGGAAAATTAACACTATGTTCGGGTCAAGGTGGCCACCCTGTCAGTAGCCCCCGTGGCTTAAAAATTGGAAAAAATGTGATGTTCCTGTCCTCAGTGAGGCCCGGAGAGGATTACCTTGAAATGTGACCTCACCTGTAATTAAGGTCCTGCTGGGGCAGCTTGTACGCCAACCAGCTGTCTTCCTGCGAGAGCTCGTAACCACGGCGGGGCGCTCGCCAATGTATGCACTCGCTGTGTGTTTGGTCCACAGTCTGACAAGTGACAAAGAAGTGGTGAGTGTGTAACCAAGCGAAAACTGTAATTAACTTTGAGAAATGCGTGGGAGAGATGAGCCAAAATAGAAAAAGAAGACTTGGCGGGAAAAAACAATCTAAGACCATCATATTTACAGGAAATTACTGACAGCTGTGGTTGGCAGAATAGACCTGATATTTAAAAAAATCCCCAATTATTAAAGTTTTACTGTCAGTAGTTTTAACTACTGAAAATTAGACAAAAAATGACTATAAAATTGCAATACCTTTTTTACTTTTACTGTTTTTATCCAATATTAATATCAACATTTTGCTAGTGTTTAATCGTGAATTGAACTTATCTAATTTTTAGACTGTGGAGGGAGGGAGGGTTCAAAATCTCACTCGCTTTGTGTTTGGCGGGAAAAAACAATCTAAGACCATCATATTTACAGGAAATTACTGACAGCTGTGGTTGGCAGAATAGACCTGATATTTTAAAAAAAATCCACAATCATTAATTTTTTACTGTCATTAAAACTACTGAAAATTAGACAAAAATTGACTATAAAATTGCAATACGTTTTTCACTTTTACTGTTTTTATCCAATATTAATATCAATATTTTGCCAACAGGTTGCTAGTGTTTAATCATGAATCGAACTTATTTAATTTCTAGACTGTGTGGTGGGAGGGTTCAAAATCTCAGTCGCTTTGTGCTTCATGGTGACGATAGCAAGTACGAAAATGGATAATGCTCCGTTATTTGCGGACAGATCATAATTAAATTTAGTAGGTACTACATATATTATAGAGTTGGGTGTATATCAATCCTGGAAGCCTGAATTTTATTTCTTTAACTCAGGGCTAATTAATTAATAGCCAAGTTATTGCACTGTACTCTTTGGTAGGGATGTCCCAATTCAGAATTTCTTAGAAAAGATGTTTTTCTTATAAAAATCCGAAGCGCGCCAATCTTCATGGGCGTCATTATTATATAATATGAGACTGTTGCTTGTTGTTCTTGTTTAAAAAAAATCCGACCCAACATCTGTGCGTGGGGGGTACTTACAAGTTTATGTATCTGGAGCGATGTGGTCACATCTGTAGGCAAATGTTCATCGAGCGTGTGTGAGCCAAGACGACATCCAGCTTGAAGAAAACCTCCCAAAGGCAGCAGAGAATTCAAATCCATGGGCGTAAAGCTTTGCACTGATCTGTGTCAGATTATGAATTTGTAACAACCATAAGCCAGAGAATTATATGACAGTTGATGTTTAACACATAAGATTTCAAACCGGGAATAAATGTTAGTGACGCAGCCGTGGAATGCTTGAGGAAGGCTTAGCTCCGCCGGGATTGGTTCGCTGAGGGTAACGTTTATGTTGTCAACTTGGACTTGCAGCCTGATAACGCAGCCGCAACGTTAGTCACCTCCATATTGTGGACATGGGTTGATGTACATCAGTACCTGGGTGTCTGCGCCACACACAGATAGTGCCATTTCCCGTCATCGTATCTTTGTGATGACTTAACGCTGTGCTGGCCGATGGTCAGTTGCAGGAAACCGTGGGATAGGGAAATGTGGCTCAGGGTTGGGTTCTGCACAACCTAGGAACAAGATGAGGGTTCAAAATCTCACCCACTTTGTGCTTCTTGGTGACGATACGAAGTACGAAAATGGATAACACACTTTTGGCATCATACAGCGTTTCAAAATTGAAGATTCATTGTTGTTGTTTTTATTGTTTGAAAAAGAAAAACAATTACCTGGGATGTACTCCTGAGAATGATGCCGTGTTTATGCGTGCTTCTGAATCCTACAGCCAAGTGCTGTTGGTCCGGTGCAGATAGCCAGTCTGCAATTAAAGTGGAACGCAGAGCCGCTGTTCGAACCCCCTAAGAAAACCAAAACAAAAACAAAAAAATATGTTTTCCAATAGTTCTCCAAGGGTGGTGTGTTTACCACCATTGCTAGGCATGCTCCCTCAAGACAGATGGAAAGACTCGCTGAATGTTTTACCAACCTAATCTCCTATTGTACACACCAACTACAAAAGATTCACATTTAATATTGAACTACTGTTTTAAAATATTTAGGAACAAGCTCTCCTTGCAATACCAAATAAATCCATCCTTAAGTACATTACCATTTCATTTTTCCCCCCTAAAGCACAAGTGTCAAAGTGGCGGCCCGGGGGCCAAATCTGGCCCGCCGCATCATTTTGTGTGGCCCGGGAAAGTAAATCATGAGTGCCGACTTTCTGTTTTAGGATCAAATTAAAATGAAGAGTATAGATGTATATTAAATTTCCTGATTTTCCCCCTTTTAAATCAATAATTGTAATTTGTTAATCAATTTTGTCTGTGTTTTTAGTTCAAAAATCATTTTGTAAAATCTAAAAATATATTTTAAAAAATCTAAAATAAACATTCTTTTGGATCTATAAAAAAAAACCTGAATATTCAGGGCTTTTAATCCAGTTCTTTTAATTCATTTATAAAAAAAAAATCCAAATATTATATCTAAAATGGTCCGGCCCAGGTGAAATCAAGTTGACGTTAAAGCGGCCTGCAAACCAACCCGAGTCTGACACCCTTGCCCTAAAGTTTAAGGGGAATGTGACTGTTCAAACTATGGCTTATAAAAATAACAAGAACATTTTTTTCCTGAACATTTGAGCCTACTACACCATTGATGGCGCTACCTCGAAAACAATAGCAGCTTGTTTACCAGCATTGCAAATGGACAGCCATCACTGACTCCCATTGTCTTGTTGTACTCCACAATCTGGGCATCGGCGCTCACATGATCCACGCAGCCTCTCAGCGGCGGAGTGCTGATGTTGTGTCTGAAATGAAAAAGAAAGTATGATGATCCTTTCAATTTCCAGACATGATTGTGATAACATGTTATGAATAATTTTAGGCTGAACTCTCTATTTTTCAATCATAAAAGGATGAATAATTTTTTATTTTTTATTTAAATGTTCACCCTTTATTTTTTTAATTAAAAATAAAGTTATCTTAGCATAATGTTAAAGGTAATTTAGAGGATATTTTCTGATGTAAAACTACATAAACTATGCGTGCTGTCACTTAATATTGTAATATATCAATATTAACGTCCTATTCCTAATTGTCTCATCAACCCATGTCTGTCTACCTAAACCCTGTGTGTTTGTGTGTCATTGTTGGGTCATCTGCCTTGTTTAGTCCATGCCAAGTTACCACGCCATGTTTCATATTCCTCGTTTCCCCATTTTATTTAAATGTTCATTATTTTGTTTTTTTATTACAAATAAGGTAATCTTAGCATAATGTTAAAGGTAATTTAGAGGATATTTTTCATGTAAAAATACATACACTATGCGTGCTGTCACATACTATTGTAATATATCAATATTAACGTCCTATTTCTAATTGTTGTCTCATCAGCCCAAGTCTGTCTATTTAAAACCTGTGTGTTTATGAGTCATTGTCGGGTCCTCTGCCTTGTTTACTCCATGCCAAGTTACCACGCCATGTTTGATATTCCTCATTTCCCCATGTCTTCTATCAGGTTTGGTTTTGTGATTTAATTTCTAAGTCCTTGTTATTTTCTAAAGATTCCTGCCTTACATATTTAAGTTTTGTGAGAGCAACGCCACGTCCTACTTCTACGTTCCACGCCTGACGCCACACTAACGTAACAGCACCCCTTGGTTTTTTTTGGAACCGATGTTCCAAAGTGCGATTGTGTTTGTTTTGCACCTGGTTCTTATATGCGGCGGCACGCCACCAATATAGAAGCTCTTGTAAGGAACGTGAGAAAGTTCAATGGAGATATGCTTGTCTTCGTAGCGGACCGTGATCTCGTCTCCCACAGCAATGTAAAAGTGCTTGTCCTGGGAAAAGACAGCTGGTGACATTCACGGAAATGTTAGTTGTTTTTTTAGGTTAACTTACAAATAGAGACACTTTGTCAGCACTCTGACTTCGCTGCTTTATTCCAGCGTGTTGACCTTGAAGCACCAGGTGGCCTTGCTTCACCAGCAAGCACCAGAACGCCTCCTGCCGTGCATTAATATGGTAGTATCAAAGTAAAAATAAATCAGAGGAGACATAAGTAGTCAGACTCTGCACTATAAATTCACTCATTCTTTTTTCGACACTGCTGGTGGTCAAACAACCATTCACAAACACACCTCCATTTGAGTGGGAATCGATCCCACGCTGGCCTGAACCGAAGTCAGGTAAGTGAACCACTATACCAAGGGTGTCAAAATCGGGTTGGTTCGCGGGCCGCATTAACGTGAACTCCATTTCATGTGGGCCGGACCATTTTAGATCTAATATCTAGATTTTTATTTTATTTTTAAATTGGATTAGGAGAACTGGATCAAAAGCCCTAAATAGTCCATTTTTATAGATCTAAAGCAATGTTTATTTGATCTTTTTTTCTTAGTAATGGAAAATGTCTTTTAATCATGTTTTTTTTTATTTCAAATGGAAACAAAATATTTTTTTAAGTGGAAAACGGAAAATATTTGTATATTTATTTTTAGATTTTACTAAATGCTTTTTGAACTAAAAACAAAAGAAAAAAATAGGATTAAAAAATTGCAATGATTGATTTTAAAAAGGGGAAAATCAGGAAATGTAATGTGCATCTATAATCATTTGAATTTGATCCTAAAACAGAAAGTCGGCACTCATGATTTACTTTTCTCGGGCCGCACAAAATGATGCAGCGGGCCAGATTTGGCCCCCGGGCCGCCACTTTGACACTTGTGCACTACACAATCGGCTTATAACTTGCTCTAGCAACCTCAAAGGCAGGCAAATACGCATCTATTGTTTAATTTCTTTCTGTTGATTTCATTCAAGTAACTGTAACCTGTTGCCTGGTGGACTAGGGGTTCACTTGGCTGGCTTCAGTGCAGGCAGGCATGGGTTCAATTCCCGCAAGTGGCGGAATAATTGTGAGTGGGGGTCTGGTAGGCTACGACACCTTTTACGAGGATGTGCAGTATGGAAGATGAATGAATGAATAACTGTAACCTTGGACTGAGTTATTAAAAAAAGATAAATCTTAATCCATTGTTTGATAAGCAAATGTAGGTGAGAATAATTGAGAAAATATTTTTCCTGGCGACATCTGTCATAAACATCTATCCTGTCAAAAGGGGGTAACAAATTAAAAAGATAGACCATTTTCTTTAAAGCCACAGCACACACATTCAAAGTCACGGATACTACGGTGACCTTGAGCGTTAAGACCAAGCATAAATAACCACCTTCTGTTCCTGAAAAATATCAAAACCCCCAAAAACGGATCATCCTAGAGTCTTACTTCCATCCCCATGTAAAACAACAAGGCGTCAGTCTTTCGGCTGTTTGTGTGAAATGCAAAAAAGTGTGTCCGTCTGTGCGGATCCTTCACAAAGGCTTCTCGGTAGCCACTCCCCTGGTAGTAGTCAATCTCCTTGGATCTGGGCAACCTGCATATATATGACCATTGTACTTTTCCTCTGACTATTTTCAACATTTTGCCAAGCTCTGTCCTCGGCACTTACATTAGAGAGTGTAGGTTGGCCTTCATGTTGAGAGCGCTCTTGTAGTTGTAAAGAGAAAGTGGCTCGTTATTGAAGTAGGACAGTTTCAGGTAGCCTCGGTAACCGGGGTAGCGCAGCTTCTTGGGTACCTTTGAAGATGATTACACAAAAAAGATTTAAAAAATAATAATTCCATCCATATATCTCAAAGTGATTTGTGGGTTTTACTTAATCTGGTAAAATACTTGTCTTTTGTAAAAATGTGTTGCATTAAAATCTGAAGGTCAATTTTTTGCAATTAGCATATTTTCTGAGTTATAAATCACACTTGTTTTTTCATACGGTATTGCAGCTCAGGCGAAAAATACTTTAATCTACTAAAACTATTTCATTTCAACATTTAACCGTCTATATATTTTCTCGACCACTTATGCTGTTCAGGATCACAGGTTGAATTTTTTTTTTATTAAGGATGAAGGTTTTCTATTCATTTACATTGAAATGTTGAGGGTAGCCGCCCACGTAGAAAACTGTCCGTTGTGGATCCAGGTCAAGTATTCTGCTCATTGCATTTGGAAGGTGGCGTTTCGGCACGTAAGGCACCGGCCACTCTGATGTAAAGTTTGCTGTGATGTTGACTTCGGCATCCTGGTAAATTCTGTAGGAACAAGCAAGTTACATCAAAGGTTTAGGTCAAGGGTGTCAAACTCGGGTTGGTTCGCGGGCCGGATTAATGTCAACTCCATTTCATGTGGGCCAGACCATTTTAGATTTAATATCTAGATTTTTTTTTATTTTTTAAAATTGGATTAAAAGCCCTAAATAGTCAGTTTTTATAGATCTAAAGCACAAGTGTCAAAGTGGCAGCCCGGGGGCCAAATCTGGCCCGCCGCATCATTTTGTGTGGCCCGGGAAAGTCAATCATGAGTGCCGACTTTCTGTTTTAGGATCAAATTAAAATGAAGAGTATAGATGTATATTACATTTCCTGATTTTCCCCCTTTTAAATCAATAATTTATTTTTTTTAATCTGTTTCTTTCTTTGTTTTTAGTTCAAAATAATTTTGTAAAGTCTAAAAATATATTTTAAAAAAAGTTAAAATAAACTTTGTTTTAGATCTATAAAAACTGAATATTCAGGGCTTTTAATCCAGTTCTTTTAATCCAATTATAAAAAAGAAATCTATATATTATATCTAAAATGGTCCGGCCCACGTGAAATCAAGTTGACGTTAAAGCGGCCAGCGAACCAACCCGAGTCTGACACCCTTGATCTAAAGCAATGTTTAGTTGAGCTTTTTTTTTCTTAGTAATGGAAAATGTCTTTTAATCATGTTTTTTATTTCAAATGGTAACAAAATATTTTTTTAAGTGGAAAACGGAAAATATTTACATATTTATTTTTAGATTTTACAAAATGCTTTCTGAACTAATAACACAGAAGAAAACAATGATTGATTTTAAAAAGGGGGAAATCAGGAAATGTAATCTACATCGATCATCATTTGAATTTGATCCTAAAAAAGAAACTCATGATTTACTTTCTCAGGCCGCACAAAATGATGCAGCGGGCCAGATTTGGCCCCCGGGCCATCACTTTGACACCTGTGGTTTAGGCTTTATCATTGGCCAGATTTTTTTGGGTCATGGCCAATGATGAAGAAAAAACCTAAACTGCTGAATAGTATTTCAACTCCAAAAGGCTAAACCCAATGTAACCTACTGTACATATTCCAAAACATTAGCAAACCTGTGGAAGACAACACGGTCCAAACTGAAAGGACGCGAGCCTGAGAACGTTGTAATAGGACTGGTCGCCACCTCGTGGATACGTCCACCCAGCTGATAGACACAAATCAACGTGCCATTCCTGATGGCCATTCCTATGTAATCGCCTGATATCTGAAATGAAATGAGAAATTAAAAAAAATACTCAAAGTATCAGTATGAAAATGACTTCAACAACTAAAAGTATTAGTAAGTGTGCATTGGTGGAATTTCCTATGTCTGATCTCTAATAATGAAGAAAATAATATTTAAAAACACCACTTTTATACATTCCACCAAATATGTGGTCATCTTAAAAAAGCATCTCAACAAGTTACTCACATCCTGACTGCCCAAATACAAAACAAACATGTCATCATCTCGCTGTTTCTCCTGACGCTTTCTTTGCCTTGCCACCATCTTTTTTTCCACGCTCAAAAGAAGTTCGACAGCCGTGAAGGCTTTTACATCTTCAAGGTTGCTCGGCGGGCCAAGCTCAACGTGACGTTTTCCGTTGAAATGCATGGCCAGCGAGATCTGCAAAAAGTATAAATATTTATAAATACACCTTGTAAATCATTCCGATCAGGCAATATTACGATTTTCTGGACACAATATCATCACCCTATTAAGATAGCTCCTCGTTTCGTGGATCATATCTTTGATTCTGATGATGTTTTCTATCATGTTGCCACTTGCTCTTGATGTTTTTCTCAGCGCCTCCACTTGGGAAAGCTCATCTTTCATCATTGGGAGCACTGTGTCCAAAGTCCTCACTGAAAACACATGAAATTTGGTGCAGTCTATTGTGACTAGACTAACAAATGTCTCAAGAATGAACACCTGAAATTCAAAGTTAGCCATTCAGCTTTATAAGCCGCCGCCATTATGGGCAAATTCCAAGGTTTGCACTCTCATCAACTTATAAATCAAATCAAATCAAATCAAAAGCCTTAATTGTCATCATACACAGCTGCGTATAACGAAATTGGTGGTTCTACTCCACAAAGTGCGTTTTCCCAGTAAAAAAAAAACATAAATAAGATATATAGAAATATAAAGTCACAAGGGTATTATTGATAATAAGCCCAATTAGGACTAATTGTTCAAAACAGATGGGAGACAATATTCATGCATTCATTTTCTGAATCACTTTATCCTCACTAGGGTCGCAGGGGGTGCTGGAGCCTATCATAGCTGACTTCAGGCCTGAATCGGTGACCAGCCAATCACAGGGCACAAGGAGACAAACAACCAGTCACGCTCATACTCATACCTAGGGGCAATTTAGAGTGTCCAATCAGCCTACCATGTATGTCTTTGGAATGTGGGAGGAAGCCGGAGTATCCGGAGAAAACCCACCAGAAGATGCAAACATCCACACAGCGAGGACCGATCAGGAATCGAACCCTCGACCTCATAACAGTGATGCCGATTTGCTAACCACTCCTAAAACGGGCCACCCGGGACACAATATATCACCCAGTATTTTTTGCTATTGATGCTTTTATCACTGTTTGAAGCTTTAATTTTTACGATGAGAGTTTGAGTATTTTTGACGCCACTCACCGGCGTGTTGTGCATCATTTAAACTGTCATTAAAAGACAGGGCCATGTTGTTCAAAGTCAATCTATTCATTTCCTCTCCCATCATTCTCAGTCTGGGTGTGATATGAGTGACAATGTCATTTGTAGCCGAAGATGCAGTCTTGGCAGACTCGATGAGGACATTCAGGTTATCTGAAATAAAAATAAATATCAAAACATCATTAACTGTGATATTTGCAAAAAAAACAAACTCATAAAGGACACCTCGAAAAAGAGATAAAATTATAATTTGGTATATCCTGTTCCTTCTTGTGTTCTTGTATAATATAAAGCAGTTATTTGCCCCAGAAAATGTTGACGAGCGTCTAAAAATATGGAGATTTAAATCCTATGAATGACTTTTTGGTTGATTTAAAATTCTGACATGAGTTTTTCTAAAATTACTCATTTTCCTTGTAACATCTTTTTAAATCTATTTTTGTACTTCATGAATTTGAATTGAAATGCATATCTAAAATTTCCTCTTTTTAAATAATTTCTCAAATAACACATTCACCTAAAATAGACACGTACAGACAAGAATGAATGGGGGGGAAAAAAAGAATATTCACTTTTCTGAATAATATAACAGTTGCATTCGCAACCTCCTTAAAAAGCATTCAGCATCTGCTGTCAGGCTCTTTACCAAAAGAAATAGCTATTTATTTATTTATTAACGTATTTATTACCTATTTATTTATGTTTAAAATGTCTTTTCCTGTGTCTGTATTCTCACCCTCTTGCTATACTGTGACAGTGAAACTTCCCGAATACGGGATGAATAAAGACATCTAATCCAATCTAATTATTTATGTATGCCCGAACTCCGAATGCATAGAAATGAAATAGATCATGCCTGAAGTCTTTATTCTCTAGCGTAAACAACTGACCTCTTTTGAGTCTGTTCAATTCATGGAAGACTCTGGAAATGTCAAATTGAAGAGATTCTCTTTTGTCTTTGTGCCTCCTCATCCTGTCGTTCTGCGTATTCAGTGACTGTGAGCGCTCTATTGGAGGAAACAGATAATCGCACAAATTTACACATCTTAAACACAACTCCACAATGTTATATTTTTCCATACCTCTGAAGTTATTTTGGGATTGGTTGGCCGCAGTCCACAAGTGAGTGGCTTTGTGTCTCAAAGACTTTGCTTTCAAGAGAAGTCTCCCCAAAGTCACGTCCTATTCCAGTCATAGAACAAATTTTGTAAACATTTTCAGCGTGTTTCTAGTGATTTGTTATTTTTTAATAAAGAGAAATCAGATCCATTATTTCCCCGGGTGATCAGGGACAAACATGATCGATATCGGCCATTACTAAGAAGCAGTGGCGGGCCGTGCATTTCACAAATAGGCCTTCAGTAGTGCTGTGTGTGAATCAATCCAAACCTCAATAAGTATTTTATGGCTATAAAACCTTTAATGCAGCTACAGCTGCGACAAATATTTAAAAAAAATCAATAATAACCTAAAAAATTGAAATATTATTTAGGAAAATAGACATATTTTACTCACCAAAAATTCTTTTTATTTATACACAAAATCCATCCTCCTCTCTTTCCTCAAGAAGATCTCAATTACTCTGTCGTACAGATTACACGTGCATTTCAGGTTCTTTTCTATCGCCATCAAAACTAATGCTGACAGTCCAGTCTGTCCTGTTTTATCTCTAGCACAAGTTTTGATTCTGTTTCGGGCTGAAAATGTCCGTTCGACAGAAGCAGTGGACGGATCATGAGTTAAGCAGTATTTGACCAAGCCGTGGTTGTAATTATTATACACCCAACAAACTATGCGGTAGCTCGTTTTGTTTTTGATGCTTTTCTGTCTTTTTTATTGCATTTTTGTATTTAGTTTTTTAACTACGTCTACAATGTTTTCTGTGTCTTGTGTCTGTCTTGCTACTGAAACCAAGACATTTCCCGAGTACGGGATGAAATAAAGTTCTAACCTAACCTGATCTGACACAGAATCGGTATAAGGATCCAAAAATTAGTATTGGTGCTACACTACTCATAAATGATTGTTCTGCAAAATGGATTTAGTCCACTTTAGTTCTCCGTGGCTTGACTATCTGGCTCATGATTGGCTCACCTCTAAGGCTTCATCAGCAGTCATGTTGGACCAATGTGCGGCCCTTGCAGCGTCCTCCATGTTTTTAAGGATGTTTAACAGTTTGGAATCGTGACTTGTGTGGGATTGGTTTGTGTTGTCGACCGTTGGAAGCGTTCTGTCATGAAGTTCAGAACAGTCGTTAGATTGTCATTCACTGCCAGCCCAGGTGTTTGTTTACTATTGGCTGTGTATGTTCTGTGGTCCATAAAAAAATAACTGAATAACTGTTAGCTGACGATAGATTGGGTGTGTGTGGATTTCCACTCTTTTGGAGTGGAGTGAGAAGGAGTGACTGGCGTTAATATTTACATATAAATCATTTTTCAATTGTTTGCTATAACAACAGTTATTATACAGGTCTTTTTCTGATAGTTTGTTTTTAATTTGGCAATAAATTGTCACGTTTTCTCTGTTTCTATAAGTGTACAATTCTAACAGCCACAGCTGGCAGTGTTAAACGATGAAGAATTTTAACATATAAAGCACTAGACAGCCCGTCTCTATAAATAAATAAAGCGTACACATACCTTTGCATGCCCGAGGCCAATGTGCTGAGCTCCTGTGCATGCTTCTCAGTCTCAACAATGATCTCTATCTTGGCCCTAACATGGATGATGTCATCAATCTTCGTTCGCAATTGCAGCTTCCCGCCGTAAAAGCGGGCTGAGTCTTTCTCAAAGCCCTGCAGTCCAAAAGGCAAAATAAGACATCAAACAGAAGCGAAGCAAAGTTGTCGATTTTTAAACCTCGGCTCACATGTTTGGCCTCCTCTAGCAATAAGAAGAAGGCGTTGAGCTCCTTTAGGCGACGTCTTGCACTTTCAGTCGATGAATGGAGGGAACGTGTCTCTGTTATGGTTTGATTGAGAACATGCTTTCCATGGAAAATATTGAAGTTAGAAAGTTATTGAAAAAGCAGGAGGTAAACAAAATGTAAACACAAGTTAATTGGGCTAACTAAGCCTTACCTGAAGTTGTTGTAAGGTGGAAGCACTCTTCAGATTGACATGTCTCACTCTTCTACATGCGACCTTTGCCTCTGAAAGAAGATCACTAGTGTGACCTAGAAGCACCTGTGAGGTGACCAGAGAGTCTGCCATCTGGGTGAGAGTCTCAGCATTGCGTCTCGCGGTCATCTTGGTTATGGTGTCCAGTACTAAGAAAGAGGTGAAAAATTTGCGATTAGTACAGGACAGTTTATCCATTGATGACTTGCACAGCAATATTTTGGCGCATTTACTACCAACAACTAAAGTAACAATTTTATTTTTTGTTTTCCATTTTCTTTTAAATAATAAATATATATATATTTTTAATATATATATTTTGTTTTATATATATATTTTATTTTATATATATATATATTTTATTTTATATATATATATTTTATTTAATATATATATTTTATTTAATATATATATTTTATTTTAGATATATATATTTTTTAATATATATATTTTATTTTTATTTTATATGTATATATTTTTTAAATATATATTTTTTTACATTTTATATATATATATATTTTTTACATTTATATATATATATATTATTTACATATATATATATATATTATTTACATATATATATTATATATATATATATATATATATATATATATATATATATATATATATATATATATGTTTATCTATCACTAATATATGGCAGCCCAGTGTGCGAAGTGGCTAGCTAGTCATCCTCGCAGTTCTTAGGTCAAGGGTTCGATCCCAGGTCGGTCTTCACTGAGTGGAGTTTGCATGTTTTCCCCATGCGTGGGTTTTCTCTGGGTACTCTGGTTTCTTCCCAACATCCTGCATGCTTAAATATTCTAAATTGCCCCTAGGCATGAATGGTTGTCTCCTTGTGCCCTGTAATTGGCTGCCCACCAATTTAGAGCATCCCCCGCCTGATGCCTATAGTCAGCTGGGATAGGCTCCAGCACCCCTGCAATCCTTGTGAGGATAAGTGGTACAGAAAATGAATGAATAATATACCAGCTTTTTCAGTTTGAATATTTGAATTTTTTTCTTTCTTTCAGGCATCACATGTTCCAAAAACTGATTTTAGGCAGACATTTATTAAGCGTATAGAAAGAGATAACCAAAACGTGGCAGTACAGAAAGATTATTGGCCAATTTTTTCCATAAAACCAGTCAGCACGCTTCCCTGTCAAATGGTGGATCTGGACCGGGAAGCACTCGCTTTAAATAGACAGGTTCCACTCCTTCCTCTCCCTCGTGTGCATGCCCAATCTAATTGAAATAAGCTAGTCCTCACATGATGCATGACTTATTTTGCCTGCATGCCATTGGTCGGAAAAAAAATCCTCGCTTATTTGCAAAATCCAGGATATTTTAAGGACCCACTATCAATATCAAGAAGACTCCCAGAAGACTTGGGTTGCCTGTTATTGTATTCCTCTCCTCTTCTTAAATAGCATTTACGCTGATTAGCATGCAGAGAGACACTTAAATGACATGTTAGTCCCTTGTTGCTAGGGAGACTTTGTCGGGCACTTTTTTAACTCAGATAAGAAGCGCTCAGTGGCTTCTTTTTCTCACAGTTAATTTTTTTTCACATTTAAAAAAAAGAATATTTACAAATTTTATGTATTTTATTATGATAATAATTTTGTTTATTATTATTGTGCTTTACTAATTATATAACTGAATTTGTCATGTGCACTTTGGCGCACTAAGAAGAGTTTTTTTTTTAAATTTATTTGGTATTTATTTTTTATTTTTTGCGTTAACCGATTTTAGAAAAAAACATCTGAATGCCGAGAGAAAAAAATCCAAACTGGCAATCACGTTTCATAAATGCACTTCAGGATGTTAAATATTAGTTTCAAAGGGCTTTACTGCCTGACTAACATACTTGAGGCCTAGTTTTTAATTCTAATACTCATTTTTTTGTGTTCATGTTAGAAAAACAATAAACCATTACATTTTTTGGCCATCTTCTGGTCATGGGTTCGGCCCCTGGTCATCGCCTCCTCACAGCCCCTCTGGCTCATTTCCTCTACGAGCCGTCGCGCCTCCCCTATCACGGCCGTCTTGTCTCTTCCGCTGCGCCTGATGGCATCTGTAAGCTGACTCTTCCACTTTATTAACTCTGACAAACAAACAATAGCACACAATATGTGACCCGCGTGCTCCTCCATGTGATGTCGGGCTTGACGAATTACCTCGTAATAATACCAGGACGGACTCAGCGTGTCCAAGAATTTTTTTGACCTTTGTTTTGGGTCCTTTCTCAATCTGTAGGGCTTCATCCATGTGGGAGGTCATTTCAAGGACCTGTATAGGGATTAAAAAAATAACTTACCGGCGTCCACTGATTTCCTTCCCTCGTCACTATCCTAATTTATTCTGACGGTACACCACGCTTGAGGATACCGGGTACCGCTATTAGCAGCCACTAGATGTCTCATGGTTCATAAATTATACGCATACATTACACATTTATGAATGGACTGCTTCATGGCAGTTTAAACTAAAGTGAGTTAAGCGAGAAGCGGTCCAGTGGGGCAGTGTTTAACACGTCTGCCTCACACTTCTGGGGTCGAGGGTTCGATCCCAGGTGGGTCCTCACTGTCTAGGGCAGGGGTCGGGAACCTTTTTGACGAAGAGAGCCATAAACAATTCATATTTTCTAATGTTATTTCTTGAGAGCCATACTCCGAATATAAAAGTCAAAATACATATAAATGGGTGTCTTTTATTTTAGTAATTTCACCACTTTTAAAGTGGAAAAAAAGAATACTTTTGACAACATTCTTATGCAGTTGCTAATCCATGAGAGTATGCATTCTAGCAGAGTCTAATGCAAACAAAGAAGACTAAAGCAGCACTGGACGTAGGATCTCAATTCTGTCACCAGCGGGTTCCATATTTTAGCTCACAGGTTAGCGAAGAGCCAGATGCACCCATCGAAAGAGCCACATGTGGCTCCCGAGCCATAGGTTCCCTACCCCTGGTCTAGGGTGTCAGACTCGGGTTGGTTCGCGGGCCGCGTTAACGTCAACTCGATTTCATGTGGGCCGGACCATTTTAGATATAATATTGAGATTTTTTTTTTTATAAATGAATTAAAAGAACTGGATTAAAATCCCTGAATATTCAGTTTTTTATAGATCTAAAACAATGTTTATTTTTGATTTTTTTAAATATTTTTAGATTTTACAAAATGATTTTTGAACTAAAAAAACTGAAAAAATGGATTGAAAAATTACAATTATTGATTTAAAAGGGGCAAAATCAGGAAATTTAATACACATCTATACTCTTCATTTTAATTTGATCCTAAAACAGAAAGTCGGCACTCATGATTTACTTTCCCGGGCCACACAAAATGATGCGGCGGGCCAGATTTGGCCCCCGGGCCGCCACTTTGACACAAGCGGTCTAGAGTTTCCATGTTCGTCCAGGGCTTATGTGGGTTTTCTCCAGGTACTCTGGTTTTCTCCCTCATCCCGAGAACATGTGGAGTAGGCTGCTTGAACACTCTAAATTGCTCTTAGCTATGATTGGTTGTCCGTCTCCTTGTGCCCTGTGATTGGCTGGCCACCGATTCAGGTGAGCTGGGATGGGCTCCAACACCCCCCCTTGTGAGAGGAAGCGGTTCAGAAAATGAATGAATTCATTGAGGGAGGGAACCTGTCATAATTGTTGCATACGTTTCTACCAAATAAAAATGTAACATATTTCGCCATATTGTTATCTTGATATATTATGGCCCATATAGGAAGCTTACTTTGGATGTTACTTGGTTCAGGTCCTCTTCAATCATATCGACATCTTCTTTCAGGGTCTCCAGATGTCTTTTAGCGCTACTGTAAGTCTTCACTGCGCTCTGAACAAAAAAGCATTAAACAAAAGGCTCTTTGAGGGCGTCGTCGTTTGAATTTACACAACGTTTCTGGGTCGCGACGGTACCTCGGCATCAGAGACGATCCCGTGGGGTTGGATTAGTGTTAAAACAGGAGCAGAGATGGGAATCAGCCCACGCAGGTCGCCCTCGTTGTCCCTCAGGCGTAGGAGCAAAGCTGTAGTGCAGCACTTCAAGGCTGTCACAAAATATCAAGCAGAGGCTTCATTACTACTAAAGTAGTCCAGTGGTAAACGTAAAAGCTTAGTGAGAGATTGGGAAAAGCTCATGATGGCAGGCGTACGCATAATTGATGTTGAGACCTGAAATACATTCTAGAAGCAAAGTAAATATATAACAAAACGGTCGTTTATTTATTTAATGTTACATTGTTATTTAACAACAGTAAGAAGTGGAACTCAGTATTTTTACCATGAAAATATTTTAAAATAAAAAGACTAGGCAATTATTTTAACAATAAAGACTTGCTTTATATTATATTATTTTATTTTTTAATTTAATTTTAACAATAAGATTTGTATTCAATGTTACATTGTTATTTAACAACAGTAACAAGTGGGACTCATTATTTTTACCATGAAAATATTTTTAAATAAAGAGTAGACAATTATTTTAACAATAAAGAGTTGCTTAATATTATATTATATTTGAAATTTTTTAATTTTAATTTTAACAATAAGATTTGTATTCAATATTACATTGTTATTTAACAACAGTAACAAGTGGGACTCATTATTTTCACCATGAAAATATTTTTAAATAAAGAGTAGACGATTATTTTAACAATAAAGACTTGCTTTATATTATATTATATTTGTAGTTTTTTAAATTTAATTTTAACAATAAGTTTTGATTCATAATTAAAACATTAATTAAAGTATATATAGTGGCTGGCGACCACTTTAGGCCGTTCGCCCGAAGTCAGCTGGGTTTGACTCCAGCACCCCCGCGACCCTGACCAGGATAAACGGTGTTGTGAATGAATGAATAATAATGATGATAATGTGAATGATAACATCAGGGAAGCGCATCTTTTACACTTCACTTTTTTTCTGTCAAAAATGTTTACCTCCGTTCCGCGAATGACAAATGTTCCAATCGCCATCTGTGTCGCACTCACCCGGCTTACAGCTGCCGTTGCGCAACATCGGGTCGCCATGGTAACCAAATGCACATCTTCAAGGAAGGAAAGAGACAAGAACAAATGGATTGTGTTGATTTTAGGCTTGGGGCGGAATATATAAATGATAAACGGTGTGACAAAACCTTTCACATCTGGATCCCTCGTAGCCGCGTTTGCACAGACACTCAACTTCTCCAGAATCTCCAATCAGGCAGGCCCGAGCCCAACTTGTAAAAGATAAAAAATGCAGTTACAATGCATTACAAAATAACTTTGAATTATCATGTTTCCCTGCCATTGACAGCTATTGACGTGCTATCCATTTGTGATGGCTAGCAGCAAATGAATTGTTCAATTGTTTTCAATGGCATGCAATGAATAAAATGTAAAATTGTAAAAACTCAATTTTACAGTGTTATTAGTGGCCATAATTATTGTTGCTTTTTTTTTCAATTGCGTTAATTTTTAAAGTAGATCTGGTTCATATATTACTGTAAGGAAATGGCTGAGTAACAAACTTTAAAATGGGAAATATTTCCAAAAAACATATTTATTTAATGTCTATTTAAATAAAACCAGTTAACTATTAAAGTAGATCTGGTTCATATACTTCTGTAAATCCCCCCCAAAATAGAAAAAATAAAACTGGCTGAGTAACAACCTTTAAAATGAGAAATAATTCCAAAAACCATATTTATTTAATGTCTATTTAAATAAAACCAGTTAGCTATTAAAGTAGATCTGGTTCATATACTACTGTTAACCCCCAATTTAAAAAAAAAAATGTCTGAGTAACAACCTTTACAGTGGGAAATATTTCCAAAAAACATATTTATTGCATGTCTATTTAAATAAAACCAGTTAACTATTAAAGTAGATCTGGTTCATATACTACTGTAAACACAGAACCCCCAAAAAATAAAACTGGCTAAGTAACAACCGTTAAAATGGGAAATATTTCCCAAAAACATATTTATTTAATGTATATTTAAATAAAACCAGTTAACTATTGAAGTAGATCTGGTTCATATACTACTGTAAAACCCCCAAAAATAAAAAAATATATAAAAAATAAAATTGGCTGAGTAACAACCTTTAAAATGGGAAATATTTCCCAAAAAAACATATTTATTTAACGTCTATTTAAATATAATATGGACATTTACTAAATAATCAAATTGAATCTTACATATTGCTATTCTAACATTGAGAAGAAAGTTTTGAAGATAACGAACTTGTTCCATGCGAAAGGACACGGGCAAGGCCGACAGGTTTTTGGAGCGCCGTCGCCATGGTAACCCTCTTGACATCGCTCGCAATGGTCGCCCTCCGAATGGAACCGGCAATCCTGCAGGATGTTTGCAAGACTATGATACATTCCGTTGAATATTTGCACTTTAAGCGTGTAGTATATACGAACCACACATGTCCCCGTAAGTTCGTCACACTTGTCGGACTTTCCGTTGCAGTTGCATGGCACGCACTGACCTCGGTGAGGTTCGCTCCACTCCCTGAAGAAGCCTGAACGGCACTTCTCCGAGGAAATACACACAATTTGACTGTAGGTCGATAAACTAAAGCAAACACTCCAACGTGTCTTGACCCACGCGGTTATAATCTGAGTGCCAAGTGATACATTGCACCTGTGTGTTCTGTTTAAGAGTTGTATCAGGCTTACTAGCGACTGTACTTATCACAAAGTGCATAGACAGCAAGTGGGAGCTCAGATTGAGAGTGAGAAATGTCACCGTGTGATATCAAGTGGATATATACTTGAAAATGGAGCTTTTGTTGAGCTTGTCATAAAACGACTTTTGCAACGACCAGCCAAGGTTCCTGAAGCTTTAAGTAAAAATGTAAAGGGGAATAAATTGTTAGATCAGACTACTAATACTGCTGAAGTACTGTGGTACATTGGCTAAGATGTAGGGGTTTTCAGAATTATACATTGAATTGAATTGAATGGTTTTTATTGACATTATATAAGGATAATGAGATTTAAAGCTTTCACCAGAACGTTCACAAATAACAACAACAAATAAAAGACAAATAAATAATCAGTAAATAAGTACTAGTGAGCTTTTGCTATGCGTGAAAGTGAAATGGAGAGAAAATATAAGCGTTTAGTTCAAGGTTCGCGGGCCGCTTTAACGTCAACTCGATTTCATGTGGGCCGGACCATTTTAAATATAATATTTAGATTTTTTTTTAAATAAATGGATTAAATGAACTGGATTAAAGGCCCTGAATATTCATTTTTAATAGATCTAAAACAATGTTTATTTTAGCTTTTTTTTAAATATATTTTTAGATTTTACAAAATGATTTTTGAACTAAAAACACAGAAAAAATGGATTAAAAAATTACAATTATTGATTTAAAAGGGGGAAAATCAGGAAATTTAATATACATCTATACTCTTCATTTTAATTTGATCCTAAAAGAGAAAGTCGGCACTCATGATTTATTTTCTCGGACCGCACAAAATGATGCGGCGGGCCAGATTTGGCCCCCGGGCCGCTGCTTTGACACCTATGGTTTAGTTGATGTAATATCTTTTGGGCGGGAAGACTCATATTCACTAATTATTAAACCGTGCATTCAGACCAACATGTAAATTAAAAAATTTAAAAAAAATCTGCTGTTGGCCATACGTAGGCATAAATAAAATAAAATAAAAAACACTTAGTATTATATTTGGTTTGATCTTGATTATACATATGGTTGTCCAGATCATTACTATTTATTTATTAACATATGCAGTTTTGTTATTGCATGTATACACAAGTCTATGAGGAAAAAATTTCATTTTATTTCATTATACATGTTATTATTGACTTAGCAAATTTGGTAAAATTATGCGAGTTTATATAATGAAATCAAGCCCACATTACCTTCACTGGCAGGTTTCGCGTCTGATTGCGTAGAAATGTATCCAATAAACTTTTGTTTCCTGGAAGCCTCTGTAGCACAGCAGATGAACAAACAAATGCCAATGAGAACACCAGGAACCACATCCATGATAAAATATTTCTTGGCATAATTTAATCAACGTTCCTTCTCAGGTGAACCTGGGCGAACCTTGGAATTTTTTTATTGCATGGCACTGGCAGGGGAGAAAAAGAGAAAGTGCCAAGAAAGTGCCGAGTGTCTGTTGGTTGTGGTTCAAGGTTCAGTGAGGTGTGGTTGATCATAATGGCAGTTGCATATTTGGACATCTTGCCCTTTAATAGCGACTCTTATTACAATCACCATAATGTCTTAGCATTACCATTCAAAACGTGGTTCAAAATCAAGACAGAGCCAATACTATATACTTAGCTAAGATGATTTTTTTTAATGAAATATACAGAAATGTCTTTAAATATGAGGGACCAGATGGCCAGACTTTTAAGATACGAGCAGTATTTGCAATATATTCCGACTTGAGATACGAGCGCCGGCCTGCTTAGTGCACCTGAGTTTAGCAGCAGTAAGCAAACAGTTCATTAAAAAAAACGAGGCATCAAAGGATTTATAATCTTATTTCCACTTTAAGTTAAATTAAACTTAAATAAACGTCTAGCGTTATGCATAATGCTACCCATGTACAAACCCCTACTAAATGGATAACATTAGCGTTGATAGTCATTAATATAACTGATATTTTAACGCAAATAGTGGAATAATACATGCAAAAGGACAATAGTATAACAATACTCACAGGGTTATAATTTTTTTTCTCCGTGAACATCTAGATTCATTTTACGATTAATAATAAAGTAGTGTACTGAGGCAACGTGTTGGTGAGACTATTCTTCTTATTTTTTTGTCTAATCAATTGTATTGTACTGCCCCCAGTGGCCAAGGAGAAAAATGCGCGAGTTCAGGAATACTACAGTTACATTGAATATTACAGAATGGAGGTTTCTTGTTTCTTTTTTTCTTTATTTGTTTAGGTTTTGGGTTTTTGTGTGTGTTTTTTTTTCTTTATTTGTTTCATAAAAGGAGAGGAATAATCCTGTTCATTTTAATGGGGGGGAAAAGATTCCAGTACTGAGTTTGAAAATGTTTTCTCAGTGACTATTTTTCCACCAATCCCTATCAATGTTGACCACCTCATCCAAGTTACACTCAACAAAGTGGAGGTCGCACAACACCTCGCATTTAAGCACTAAAGAGGACCGAATGCCATCCACGAAGGTTAATTTGATACGAAAGCTCCACTATAGCCACAAAAACATCAGGGTTTCAGGCTTCCAATCAAATTGCAGGATTAACCTAAAATGCACTATACCATTTATAGGTGAAATTGACTTGACTTTGTCTTAAGTTTTTAATGCCACCAGTTTATTGCTTCAGTACCTTTCACTCAACTTGGTGTTCTCTAGGAATGAACCAAGTGGCAAAACTTTGACAACATTCATTCGTATTCTGAACCGCTTTATTCTCATTAAGTTCGCAGGGGGGGTGCAGTGGTCTATTCCAGCTGACCTTGGGCACCTTTTGCAACAAACAACCATTAACACTGACACCATGGGGCAATTTAGAGTGTCCAATCAGCGTACAATGCATTTTTTTTTAATATGGGAGGAAACCGGAGTACCCAGAGAAAACCCACGCAGACCCAGGGAGAACATACAAACTCCACACAGCATACCTGTCAACCTCGGCCAATTGCTCCCCTTATTAACGATTGCAATTCCTCTTATTAAGCAATAAAAAAATGTACATATGCAATGTGGCACACTCACATAGGGCGCACGTAAAAGTCTAATTTTTTCTCCAAAGTGGACGGCTTTCTGACGTGCTATATTTATATAGTGAAAAGGCGGACGGGTGAAATGGGAATGCGCATATCATGCTTAAAGCATGACAATACTATTAGCAGTCGGTGATGACGATCCGGATTAGAGTCGAAATGGGTAAAACGAGATCGGTTTTACAAAAAACGTACTTAAAAAAATGCCGCACAAAAGTTGTTATATCGCGTACACCACAGGTGTCAAAGTGGCGGCCTGGGGGCCAAATCTGGCCCACCGCATCATTTTGTGTGGCCCGGGAAAATAAATCATGAGTGCCGACTTTCTGTTTTAGGATCAAATTAAAATGAAGAGTATAGATGTATATTAAATTTCCTGATTTTCCCCCTTTTAAATCAATAATTGTAATTTTTTAATCCTTTTTTCTGTGTTTTTAGTTCAAAAATCATTTTGTAAAATCTAAAAATGTATAAAAAAAGTTAAAATAAACAGTTTTATATCTATAAAAAACTGAATATTCAGTCCCTTTAATCCAGTTCATTTAATCCATTTATAAAAAAAAAATCTAAATATTATATCTAAAATGGTCCGACCCACATGAAATCGAGTTGACGTTAAAACGGCCCGCGAACCAACTCGAGTCTGACACCCTTGGCGTACACAATTGAAATCATTCAATAATAACAAAAAAACATATATATTGACCAGAAGGACACAGGTGGTCCAATCAGGATTTGAACCTAGGACTCCAGAACTGTGAGGCAGATGCATTAACCATTCATCCACCATGCCACCCAATTTAACATTTTTTCTGATTTTATCCCAAATAAAGTATCCGCAATACAAGTTCAATCCATTTACTCTAGGTTTTAAAATGTATTGGACACTTTTGCCATTATTATATTTAAACTAAAAATTTGCACTTTAGAATCCTTGCATTACATTACATTCTTATATATTATAAGACGTAACAGCACGTCTTTGGCATTGAAAACATAGAAGCCAATCAACGCCCCCAGGATGCAAATGAATTGTCTTTAAGCCACTGCTCACTCTCTAACTAATCCACACCAGAATTTCAGTGGGAAAAGTGGTCCTCAAGGACCACTTTGGATGCAGATTTTCCATCCAACTGTTCCAAACACCGACATTTTAACCAATGAGGTTTCTTTGGAAACCACAAACACCTGCCTACAATCCACTGATTGCACTTATAGCACACCAGATTTGTGAAAAGGTGTCCTCTTGATGGTTTGGAACGAAAACCTGCACCCACTGCGGCCCTTTGTCGAGTACTCTGCCCATCCCTGGACTATCTTCTGCACTGCTATCCAATTTTTTTTGAATGTGTCAGCAGCGCCTCCGGGTGGCCAAAAACGAGAAGCTCCTCCTGGGTGTCCGCATACTGCAGTTGAGGACCTTGTTTACTCCTTGGCTTGCATGCAAGATCTGTTCCAGACTGCAGATCCCAATTTCTCACAATGAATCCAAAGGAAGAAACATGACAGCGTCCATTCTTTAGGATGTCTTTTAAGGTAACCACATCCTGATAATGTTTGTATGTTTGCCATCATGTGATTGGCTGCTTGCATGTAGACCCCTACTCAACTGCATGAATTGATGTAAGAGGGGGGATTTGGGGGGTGGATTGACTTTACATGTTTTAGGTGCTGCTCTAATCTGGCATAAATTGTTTTATTTTTATTTGCTTGTCCCCCAGAAGGACACACCGCTGGCTAACGCCGTCTTCTGGGCGGCTCACAAGGGGAACGTGGCTCTCCTCCAGCTGCTGCTCAATAGTGGACGAGTGGATGCAGACTGCAGGGACAAAGTACGAGCTCTAATCATACAAATGCCTCTTGCAAGGTTATGCTTTTGTCACATTCACTATTCATATGTTGGAAACGTTTTAATGGGGTTTCAAAGGTAAGGCACGTGGGCCTGAATTGGATCGCTAGGGGGTCCGATCTGGCCCGCGGGGTTCTTCTGCTGCATGACCATTCATACTGTACGCGCATAATTAATTTTTTTCTTATAAATATATGTGTGTTTGATTTATATCACATTTTTCAAATCGTTCCTCAACCCAAGATAGAGCCTCCCCACCTGTGATTCAGAGTCTTGGAATAAAGATGGGCAGATAGATTTCAGTGAATTGTTGCATGATTATGATTTGTATCACCATGTTTGTTTGCAATCAGTGTGGAACAACAGCCTTGATGGCGGCGTCCTACGGTGGCCACAAAGACTGTGTCAAAGAACTCATCATGCAAGGAGCCGATATAAACTGCCAGAGAGAGGTATCATGGCAACACGTACACAACATGGGATGCAGTAATATATATAGATATGGATATAAATATACAGTAATCCCTCGATTATCGCGGTTAATGTAAAACAGACATGGCCGCGATAAACGAAAAACCGCGAAATAAGATGACCCTTATTTAAAAAATAATAATAATATATATATATTTTTTACTCCAGTGCTGAGTACTAGTAGCAAGTGGAGCACAGGGGAGTGGCTTCCGCTTGCGAATTTCAGCGGCGATTTTCACATGTTTGTGAACTTTAAAAAATATATAATTTATTTGTTTATTTATTTTATTTGTATTTGTTATTATTATATATTTTTGACTTTTTTTTTTACATTTTTATGAACTTATAAAATATATATATCTTTATTCTTTTTTTTTTTTTTTTACAATTATTATTTATTTTTTACTTCAGTGCTGAATTCTAGTAGCAAGCAGAGAACAGGGGAGTGGCTTCCGCTTGCGAATTTCAGCATGGATTTTCACATTTTTATGAACGTACAAAAAAAATTTAATTAACAAAAAAAAATTCCTCCAGAAAAAAAAATGCAATGTCGCAAAGCCACGATATTTGAAGCCGCAATATTCGAGGGATTACTGTACACCACTGATCAATGCCACTGAAATGAACTGGGCGTTCCTTGTCATAGAGCTGTATTAGTATTTATTTATTTATTTTAGTTTATATTTGTCTTTATTTTCATATGTTGGATAATCCTTGCCATACATCTCCATTTTCATGCGTATCTTTTGTATATTTTTCTCCAGACGGGTTCAACCGCTCTGTTCTTCGCTTCCCAGCAAGGTCACAATGACATCGTCAGGCTCCTCTTTGAATTCGGTGCCTCCACCGAATTTCACACTAAGGTGAACATCTGGAAATCCTTCAAGGCGATATCATTCTCATTACATTTTTTTTTGGGAGTCCTATTTTATTTGCTTGCAGGAAGGCGGAACCGCGCTCACCGCCGCGTCGCTGCATGGGCACTTCGCCGTGACGGAAACTCTGCTGAAGAATGGTGCCAATGTCCACGATCAGCTGAATGTGAGCGCCATTATGCCTCAGGAATTTATTTATTCTGGATTGCAGGAATTTCTTCAACCAGGTCACATATTTTTAAAAGTTAAATTGATCATAAGTCCAAGTAAAATTGTGATGGAGTGAAATCTGCACCTGAAGAAGACCATTGACGTTTCAGTACTACACATTGATGTAAAGATGCAATGTTGTCAGAACTATTGATAGTTCCTCTCACTTTCAAATTTCATTCTTTTCACTCTTTTGTTGTTTTTTTTGCTTCAGGACGGGGCCACGGCTCTTTTCCTTGCAGCTCAAGGCGGTCACGTGGACGTCATACGACAACTTCTGGGATCTGGAGCCAAAGTCAACCAATCAAGAGAGGTACCGACCGTCTCACAACCACAGAGCTGCCAAAATGTCAAAAAAATCATATTTCATAGTAGGTAAAGAGAATGTAAGAAAGTATGATCGCACTTTCTAATGCAAGGGTGTCAGACTCGTGTTGGTTCGCGGGCCGCTTTAACGTCAACTTGATTTGACGTGGGCCGGACCATTTTAGATATAATATTTAGATTTTTTTTTTAATAAATGGATTAAAAGAACTGCATTAAAAGCCCTGAATATTCAGTTTTTTATACATCTAAAAAAATGTTTATTTTAGCATTTTTTAAAATATATTTTTAGATTTTACAAAATGATTTTTGAACTAAAAACAGAAAAAATGATTAAAAAATTACAATTATTGATTTAAAAGGGGGAAAATCAGGAAATTTAATATACATCTATACTCTTCATTTTAATTTGATCCTAAAACAGAAAGTCAGCACTCATGATTGACTTTCCTGGGCCACACAAAATGATGCGGGTGGCCAGATTTGGCCCCCGGGCCGCCACTTTGACACGTGTTCTAATGCTTTTCAAAAAGTTTAATTTTTTCAATAGTTAACTCTTGCAAAGAAATAAAAAAAACTCAAAACGGCAAGTCAACTATTCCTCAGGTTTTCGCTTACACTGCTTAGAACTGGGGTGCTCAAACATTTTTGCTCAAGAAGCCAACTTTGCGCAATCTAGCCTTTTGGGGGGGATGACAAAGCCCACCAGCTATATTTGCTGATGATATAGTACAAGGGTGTCAAACTCGGGTTGGTTTGCGGGCCTTATTAACGTCAACTCGATTTCATGTGGGCCAGACCATTTTAGATGTAATATTTTTTTTTAATCAGGTTAAAAAAACTAGATCAAAATCCCAAAATCTTCAGTTTTTTTCACAAATCTAGAACAATGTTTATTTGAGCTTTTTTTTCCTTAGTTGGGGAAACCATCTTTTTAAAGTTATATTCAATATTAAAGTGGAAAACAGAAAATATTTTTTTATATTTATTTTTAGATGAAATGCTTTTTGAACTTGGATTAAAAAATTGCAATTATTGATTTAAAAAAGAGAAAATCAGGAAATATAATACACATCCATATTCTTTATTTTGAATTTGATCCTAAAAGAGAAAGTCGGGACTCATGATTTACTTTCTCGGGCCGCACAAAATGATTTGGCGGGCCAGATTTGGCCCCCGAGCCGCCACTTTGACACCAGTGATATAGTACAAGGTTGGCCAACTCCAGTCCTCGAGAGCCACTATCCAGTCTCTCTCCTCTAACACACCTGAATCAAATAATCAACTCATCAGCAAGCTCTCCAGAAGCTCGTTACTGTCCCCGATTATTGGATTCAGGTGTGTCGGGGGAGGGATATCCGGAAAACAGATTGCGATTGAATAATTGAACGTTTTGGGAACGGGTTAGAAATGATTGGTTGGTTCGTTCAATGGCTACGAATCTGTCTTGCAGGATGGAACTGCCCCCCTGTGGATGGCAGCCCAAATGGGGCACAGCGACGTGGTCCGAGTACTACTCTTGCGTGGTGCCGATAGAGAGGCCTCTAGAGAAGTATATTTATGTTATTAATGATGGCTGATGATTCAAAGATCTTGTCGCAATTAAAAACATCCACTGACGGCAATAGCGCTCTATACTATAAACAGAAGGGAACGCTGTGCGCCTTTTCAATCTAAATTGATTGGCCTGCCGTTAAGGGCAGCTAATGAGTTAATTTATAAAAAGAAATAAAAACAATATTACAAGAAACAACAATAGGAGCTTGTTGATCTTTTTCCTGAATTTCGGTGTGAAGTCAATGTAAAACAAATTATTTTTTTAAGTAAATCTGGTTTGGTTACCACTGTCAATGTCATCCAATGAGTTTATTAGTAAGTTAATTCACATTAAATGACTACTACGGTACTCCACGCAGTGGTGGGCCGTCAGGGCCTTCAAGGCCTTCTATGCTGGCCTAAGAAATATCTGAATCATATATTATATTTTGTCCATCAATACTTAATAATTAATCCCAAATTGTTTGTTAGCTTCCTTTCATTGTTTTTCCCCCTGGTTGCACTGCTTCCAGATGTGTGTTTTCATATTGAAGCATCTAACCAATCACATTTCAGCCATTATTTGTTGCCAGGGTCAGAAATCTGCCTCAAAGCCTTCACAATCAGTTCTTGCGGGCTCTGCTGCTTTAAACAAGCGTTGATAAGACTGTTGCTTTAACCAATCAGATTTCGAGTTGGCAACACCACAATGTATTGTCGCAGGCGTAGGGATACGTCATCACTTTCACCAACTATGATTAGCTACCAAATTGTATCTGGAGCTAGCTGCACAAGCAAATATATTGTTGTGTTGATTTAAAGCCATTTTCAAGACGGACTATGCCAGAAATACGACAGGACAGGCTCGACTTTCAGCATTAGTTTTGATGGCGGTAGAAAAGAAGGAAGAAAGAAAGGAGGATGGATATTGTGTACAGTTAAAAAGGATTTTTGGTGAATAAAATATGGCTTTATTCCTAAATAATATTTCAATTGTTGGCCAAGTTTTGATATCTTAAAAGCTCCAGTGTTTGTATTTAAGCTCCAGTGTTTGTATTTAATCACTAAATGCTGCTAGGAAGTGGATTTTACCCCATTTTAGTGCAATTTTTGCCATTTCGCGTATGGACATATATGGACGTATCGACGTTCATCGCTGTCTTTTTCCCGGGGAAATGATATTCCGGGCCCGGTTCTGATGTCTTCTAAAAAGCGCCATTATTTGTATTTAATCAATAAATGCTGTTTTCGGCTGGATTTTACCCCATTTTCGGGCAATGTTTGCCGGTACGCTATTGACGTTCATCGCTGTCTTTTCCCGGGAAAATCACCCCCCGTCCCGGTTGCATACCTGTCAACCTCTGCCGATAACTGCGCTTATAAATGATTATGATTCCCCTTACAAACTCCAAAAAAACCTTACAAACACCGTACGACTTGTACGGTGTTTATAAGGTTTTTTTGGGGTTTGTAAGGGGAATCATAATCATTTATAAGGGCAGTTATCGGCAGAGGTTGACAGGTATGCGGTTGTAATGTCTGAAAATCTCCAGTATTTGCATTTAATCATTAAATGCTGCTAGGAAGTGGATTTTACCCGTTGAAGGCGCTAAGAGAAAATGCACGGACCGCCACTGCTACTACCAAATATTTAGTAAAAATAAACAGGAAAAATAATGGATGTGAGCAAAAGGGAATGTGAACCACAGCATGTAAAGTTAGGGTGAAACCAGGAATATCAGCACTACTAAGTCATATACTATGCAGCTCAATGTTTTGACATTCATTTTCTGGCTATGTCTTAAGGATGGTTCCACGGCATTATTTAAAGCAGCGATGAAAGGACACAGTAGTGTCATTGTGGAGCTCCTCAAGTTCTCTCCTTCGCTCGGGCTTCTCAAGGTAAACCAACAAAAAACAAAACATACTTAAAAAAACCCTCCCATGCACAAAACACTTCAAAATCCACAGAACGGCTCCACGGCCCTCCATGCTGCCGTCGTGGGTGGGAGCATCCAGAGTGTTGAGCTTCTCCTCAGCGCCAACGCCGATCCCGCACTTGCCAACGAGGTCGACACCTGAAAAATGCCGGGTCAAGATGTCAACTTGACATATTTTTCCTCTGTCCCGTGTTACAGAATGACCAACTCCCAGCTGACCTGGCTAAAAACCAACGCATCTTGAGGGTCCTGCGTCCAAAAGTCTTGAACGCGTCAACAGATGACAATCGTTGTTCCTTTCTCCGTGGCTGCCTGCACTAAAATGTTTAGATTAATTAATAGTAAAAGATTATTTAACATACTATAGATTTTGAGCTCCCATTTCAACAGTAAATCTAATGCCGCAACTGAATATAATATTATTGAATAGCACAGTTGCCATCGCCGCCATAGTTTGTCATAAAAGTTATATTTTTCCACTTTTATTTGGCTTTTTAGCACAACTATTGCAGAGTATAAGCTTGATTTTGTGAGTTGTGTGCATGTTGTTGGATGGAAATAATATGTGAATATGAGGGAATTGAGTGATGTTTTGGTACTTCATGTGTTTGTCAATAACACTAGTGCCAAATGTTTACTCTGAAATGTGATAAAAGCATTTGTGGGTATCATTAAAGCAGACTTTAAAGATGGCAAATGTTGGAAAATATCTATTTATGTTTTTTTTGTCTTTGAAAGGGAATATTTAATTATGATATAATGATTTTATCATAGTTAGTTTACCTTTCTAAATACATTTAGATCATCCTTTTCTGTTTGATTAAATGATTTACAGCAGTTATATTTTTATAAATTAAAAAAAACAAATTAACGATTGTGACGTCACTTCCTGCGATGGCTGCTTGTAAACGCGAGGTTCGAACATACAAAATATTTTTTTCTTCAAATGGTCTGATATTTAGTTTGAATAATGTTTTTTATGTCTGAATTTACCAGTGAATCAAAAAGTCACGATCGTGTATTCAGTAATAATCGGTTAATGACCGTCCTCCTCAAGGTACATTGTAGGTTGACCTGAAACCGGAAATAGGTCATCAGTCACCGGATTCAAAATGGCGGCCCCCATGTGTCACTGTTATCAGGTATGTCTTGTGTGAAATGATCGCTAAAACGTCACCGTCCATCAAAAGTTGAACGCGTGTACCGATTTATCATTCTGACTTAAAACATATCTAGTTTTTCATATTTTAGCTAGGGTGCGATCTATAGCTTGAAAGCCGAGTCGTCCCGCAACACTTAAAGTCATTGTACCTCAGATCACAAACAATACGCCCCCTCCCCATGGATTAAAATATCAATTTAGTTTAAATGCTTATCTTTAAAAAAATAAGTTTTTAACGTCTTTATGTCAAATTAACGCCACTACCCATATGCTACATCCCTTTATGATGCTCTGTTAAAATATGTTTTCCTCTCGATCGTAACACTATGGCTAACTTCCACCAGGTACATTTAAGAAGATACTCTTTAGCGATTCCATCATCTTTTCTTCTGCTTCACAATAGAGCAAATGTCTTCAGAATACGGAGCATTCTCAAAAGCTCTTTTCAGGTAAGACTATAAGATCAGCATTATCTGGATATTCTCAGCCTTTTCTATATCATGAATGTTTCCTTTACGATTTTGAGGAATTTAACAAAACTGTGTTTCAAACCTCAGCTATGTCGTCACCATTTTTTTTTCTGACATTCTACTAAAAGGTATCTCAGTCTTCACATCTCCAGGCGAGGTATTTGTCAGGGGAGAGGGGCGGAGGACGGAAAGGTTTCCTCGGCGAATTCCTGGACAACTTGAAGCAGGAGATGGGCAAAAACAATGAAATGAAAGAAAACATCAAAAAGTTCCGCGAAGAGGCCAAAAAACTTGAAGAATCAGACGCACTGCGGCAGGCCCGGAAGAAATATGTTAGTATGCGACCACGCGCATTGCCTTTGTATTTGATTCGCTGTGGTAAATCATTGCAATTTTCCCAGAAATCAATCGAGTCTGAAACAGTAAAGACTTCGGAAGTTCTCAAAAAGAAATTGGGGACATTCTCAGACACAGTAAAGGAGGTAAAGACTCTCTAAATCTATTTATTGGTCCAGTGATGGTGATGTGGTCCAAGTGGGCTGGTCAATTTGTGTTCTAGGGACTGGAGGAGGTCACTCGTACAGAATTTGGAAAGAAGATAAAAGAGGGAATGGAGGAAGCTGCCAAAACAGCAAAGACTTCAGCAGAGAGTGTTTCAAAGAGTGGAGAGATGTTTGGAAAGACGGGTGCATTTAAAGCTATATCACAGGTGGGGACTTTTTCACTAAATTGCAACACAATTGAAATGATATTTTAACTGCCGTACTAATTTAAGGTATGAATTGGTCTATTGCCGTATTTTTTCGCATATAAGCCGTATTCGTAGCTAAAAAAAAATTGATTGAATCAAGGTTACGGCTTATATGCGCACAAATTAGACTTGACATGGACGGAACTGAAAGGTGACAAAGACGAAACGCCATAATGCAAGACAATGCAGCCTATATGGTCATTTATTTCAAAATAGAGAAAAGATAAACAGAAAACGCTAAACAAAATTTATTTTGATGTAATGATGTGATGAAATTCAACCAAAAAAAACCTTTTGTGTCTTGTTTTCAGGGTATGGAAAGTGTAAAAAAAGAGATAGGAGACCTAGGCCACACTGGGCCGTATCGGCCTCCTGCTCGACTTCGGAAGAGGAGCGAATTTTCCTCAAAGGGAGCATCGGATGACAACAAAGTCTTTGAAGCCAACGAGTACGTGAGTGGCTACCTGCTTTGGTCTAATGTCGAGAGGGGCGCGCCACAGCCATGTTCTCCTCTCTGGACCAGGGTTTTCATTTGTACACCATTGCAAAGGGCGTTATCTTTTGTGTTTTGTACAGGAATGCCATGGGTGTGGTGCTCCACAAGGATTCCAAATGGTACCAGCAGTGGAAGGATTTTAAAGACAATAATGTTGTCTTCAATAGTAAGAGGAAAAAAATCGTTTATTTTTAGGATGTCCTAGATCAGAAATCGGATCGGAATTTGTCAGAAATCAGCTCCAATCGCATCTTTTTCAGAGGATCAGAATTGAGTAAAAAAGATATATTTTTTTGCCATGGCAGTTAATGAGTTAAGGTAACAATACGATACAAAAGTATAATGAAAAAAAAGTCGATATACTATACAGACTTTTGACACTATTGACACAACAAAAAATAAAATAACATACAATTTAAAAGTTGTATATATAAGTGTATACATGTATATGAATGTGTATGTGTGTATATATGTATGTATATGTATGTGTGTATATATGTATGTGTGTATATATGTATGTGTGTATATATGTATGTGTGTATATATGTATGTGTGTATATATATGTATGTGTGTATATATGTATGTGTGTATATATGTATGTGTGTATATATGTATGTGTGTGTATATGTGTGTGTGTATATGCGTGTGTGTGTATATATGCATGTGTGTGTATATATGTGTGTGTGTATATATGCATGTGTATATGTGTGTATATATGTGTGTGTGTATATATGCATGTGTATATGTGTGTATATATGTGTGTGTGTATATGTGTGTGTGTATATGTGTGTGTGTATATGTATGTATGTGTGTATATATGTATGTGTGTATATATGTATGTGTGTATATATGTATGTGTGTATATATGTATGTGTGTGTATATGTGTGTGTGTGTATATGCGTGTGTGTGTATATATGCATGTGTGTGTATATATGCATGTGTGTGTATATATGTGTGTGTGTATATATGCATGTGTGTGTGTGTATATATGTGTGTGTGTATATATGTGTGTGTGTATATGTATGTATGTGTGTATATATGTATGTGTCTATATGTATGTGTATATATGTATGTGTGTATGTATGTGTGTATATGTGTATATATGTATATGTGTATATATATATATGTATGTATATATGTATGTGTGTATATATATATATGTATGTATATATATGGATATGTATGTATATATATATGTATATATGTGTATATATATATATATATATATATATATATATATATATATATATATATATATACTTGTGTATACTATATATATAAAAAATCTGGGATTTAACAGGGATGTATGGATATTTTTTATGTCATTGTATCTGTCACATTGACTTCGCTGCTGACCCTGTAGAAAGTCCCCTTTTTAGTGTAACCTTGTTCATCCAGAACATTTTGACATGCACATTCTCAAAACTTCATTTCCTCTCCAGGGTTCTTTGCAATGAAGATGAAGTACGACGAGAGCGACAACGCTTTAATCAGAGCATCACGGGCCGTCACTGACAAAATGACCAACCTCCTAGGTGGGAGATCTAATACTCTTCATTTTTCCTGCCGTGACGTGGCATTAACGCTATTGAGTAAAAGTACAGTAGAATTGCTGGATTGAACCTTGAAGTTATGATAGTTTGAGCAAAGATTCCGCCTCGAACTTCCACTAATCAGTTGTTCTTGAGACTATTTGATGTAGTCATGTAAAAATGTCTATTATACTTTGCATAATTATAAAATTGTTCAAGAGGAAAGCCAGGCACGTTTAGGAAAAATATGTAGAAAAGTGCATGTGCCTGATTTTTTTTTCAAGGCAACCATCTGTTCAGCCAGAATGTGTGTTTGTTGTTAAATAACTCAATAAAACGTGTCCAGGTGGACTGTTTTCGAAGACGGAAATGTCTGAAGTGCTAACAGAGATTTTGAAGGCCGATCCATCCTTCGATAAAGATTCCTTCCTCAAGCAGTGCGAACATGACATCATCCCCAATATTTTGGAGGTATGCAGTGAGGGTGTTGTTGTGGTGTTTGCTGTTGATTTTGTGAAATACAAATCTAGATCCGAGTCCATGCAGCCTACAAATTTGATTCTAAAGTATGGAATTTGGAGTCAATTATACACAAAACATCTAATGAATGCTAACCAGAATAAGGCTAAAACAAGTTAAATAAATGGAAAGGGTAACTTTTTTCTCTCCCTCAAGTGACATAAGAATTTGCCAATCGCGTACATTATGGTTGTACATAAGCTCATTTATTATTATTTATTATTATGGTGTCAGTGCTTGAAAGTTAGTGCAATTTAATACCAATTTAAATATTTTAGTTTTCCTTTTAAGGACAAAATGATCAATGAAAATACCCCATTTTTCGCAAGGTCCATAAGACAGTTATTGTAAAATTAATTTTCATAGAGCACTTGCATTGGAGGTTTTAATTGTGCACGTATGATTAATTAAAGTCATGTTTTGTTTGTCATGCAGGCAATGATCAGAGGGGAGCTGGAGGTGTTGAAAGACTGGTGTTATGAAGCGGTACAACAATTTTTCTCAGTCTAGAAATGGGGGTTTGACAGTCGAACAGTACAGACAGTAGTAAGATCTTTGGGATTCTTTTCGGGTTTGTCATCATGAATGTGAACTCATTTTTTTCCCATATTTTGCAGACATACAGCCAACTCGCACACCCGATTCAGCAAGCCAAGGCCATGGGATTTAAGTTTCACTCAAAGATCCTGGACATTGATAATATTGATGTGAGTTACAAAATACTACCAAATTGTCATAGCATTTTGCACAAAGTTGATTACAGGGTATAAAAAAGAAGTTGAAACAGCAGCTTGCACGATTTCAGAGAAGTAATCCTTAGCGGTTTCCCTCAAATCTCTGACAGATGGCCATTATAAATTCTGAAAGGTACGCTAATTGCTTAAAAGATCAGTACAGGGAAAAGAAAAAAAGTTGAGACAGGTCCGCTTTTATCAGGAATCATCGCACCATGTTTTGTTATTGAACAACTGAAGAGGGTAATCAAACGTGAAATGACTTGTCACATTTTTGGGAGGGCATTTTGTTATTTTATCAGAAACAGAGAACAAACATACAGTATTTTCGCATATTAGCCGCCTCAGCGTATAAGCCACACCCTTAAATTTGCCTTAAAACCATTGAATTTTACAATTTATCTCAAGTCTAATTTGTGCGCATATAAGCCTTACCCTCGATTCAGTCATCTTTTTTTGAACACATTTTTGGGAGGGCAATTTTTTATTTGATCAGAAACAGAGAACAAACATACCGTATTTTCGCATATTAGCCGCCTCAGCGTATAAGCCGCACCCTTAAAATTGCCTTAAAACCATTGAATTTTGCAATTTATCTCAAGTCTAATTTGTGCGCATATAAGCCTTACCCTCGATTCAGTCATCATTTTTTTGAATGCATTTTTGGGAGGGCAATTTTTTATTTGATCAGAAACCGAGAACAAACATACCGTATTTTCGTATATTAGCCGCCTCAGCGTATAAGCCGCACCCTTAAAATTGCCTTAAAACCATTGAATTTTGCAATTTATCTCAAGTCTAATTTGTGCGCATATAAGCCTTACCCTCGATTCAGTCATCATTTTTGGGAGGGCATTTTTTAATTTTATCAGAAACCGAGAACAAACATACCATATTTTCGTATATTAGCCACCTCAGCGTATAAGCCGCACCCTTAAAATTGCCTTAAAACCGTTGAATTTCACAATTTATCTCAAGTCTAATTTGTGCGCATATAAGCCTTACCCTTGATTCAGTCATCATTTTTTTGAACAACGTATATGCGAGAAAATACGGTACGTTTGTAGCAATAGTCACTTGTTAACGTAACAGTTTTTCAGATAACTATAGCCTAAAAAAACAACGTAACAGGCTGTCGGTGGTCACAGAGAGAGAAAAATAACTATAACTTGCACTTGCACTTGAATGTAATGTGGGATATCTCATTTGTCAGGATTTATTTTTAACTTCTCATTCTAAATTCTCTTTTGTGTATGTCCCCTTTTCCAGCTGGCCATGGGGAAGATGATGGACCAGGGTCCAGTATTGATTATCACCTTCCAAGCGCAGTTAGTGATGGTAGTACGAAACACCAAAGGAGAAGTGGTGGAAGGAGACCCTGTAAGTGGCACACAAAACTGCGCACATTCATTTAAAAATACACGTGCAGCTCTGCAAATTAGTGACTCAAATACACCCATTTTTCAGATTTGTATTTAGTATCTTCAAAACCATATATGTTCCATTTTACAATTTCCACGTTGTGTTTTGCGGGATCTTGTGAGAGCTCAAAATTTTAAACAATTATGATTTTAGGTGGGCCAATGTGGAAAGGTCTAAAAGACTGACAGCCCTGCATTTTGTTTATGCAAGCCTCAACAATAACTTCATGAACTGTAAATCAGCCTAATTGCCTATTCTAGAACCTCAGGGACATATGATGGTGCTATGGAGGTCAAGGCATCCAATTAAAATAAACAGCCTCTCACAATTCATGATGTATTGCATGTCTCCAGTTGGGAGATTTAAACTGCTAATTTTCACTAGGATTCAGATTTAGCCAGTATTACCATTAAAACTTTTAGTTACACAGCGCATCTATCATATTTGATACGTTAATCGGATTGGTTAGAAAAATCAGAACCAGAAATATATGCATACAGTCTTCCCTCGATTATCGCGAAATCACTCCCTCACAATTTTTTTCTACTATTAATTATTTTAAAAATATATATATATATTTTAAAGTTCATAAAAATGTGAAAATCCACGCTGAAACTCGTAAGCGAAGTAAGGGGTGATCCAACTATGCGATTTTTCAATTATTGCGGCCATGTTTGCACTACATTAACCGTGATATTCGAGGGATTACTGTAATGCTAATGATTGTGTTTGTAGTAAAGAACTGACCACCTCGATGGAGTTTTGGTCTGAAATAGGAGAAGGTGACGAGTCATGCTCTCGTTTTCTCTCTTGTTAGGATAAAGTACTGAGAATGACGTGTGTCTGGGCCCTCTGTCGAGACCAAGAGGAGCTCAACCCACTTGCTGCCTGGAGACTACTTGACATTTCTGCCTCAAGCTCTGAGCAGGTCCTTTGAGACTCTTTGACACCCACACAAGTAACACTTTCTCTGCCGGGGAGAGAACATCCTCAACCTGAACATTGTGCGGTCAGATGGGGAGGAAACGGGAAACAGTCCGTTCATTGCAGAAAAAGTTTCTGTTTTCATGAAGGTGTCTTTTTTAGGTTTCACCTAAGAGGGCGATAGAGTACCGCTCAAATCTGTAATGTCCTGGATGTCCTGCCCTTACCCATTTTTGGGAAAGATACGTTTAAATGAGAAATAATTTTCCAAAGTAAGATAAAAGAGAGCACAAATTTCTCTCCAGATTCTTATATTTTTCTCTATTTGTGTAATCATACAATTGTCAACCCGTCAAAATTCTCTATGGTAAAAATAAGACCAGACATTTATTCTCAGGCATATTTGAAAACAAATGACATGTTGATAAGAATCAAGTATATATTTTCAGCATTTTTAATTGTTGCCTACTTGAGGAGTAATAAGCACACAAGTCATTATTTTTAGATTAAACTTCATTCAAAATTCTGACAGCTGATGTTTTTCTTCCTTTTTTGGAGCTTAATTGCTGAGTTGCAGAAAGACGGGATTCATTTGCAATGATAATTCTGCTTAGCAGTGAATTCTGATGAATGCCAACTCCTTTTTACATAATCTGATTTTACAATGTATTAGCATTAGCTTGTCCAGACATAGTATATGTTCAATCTAATACATACAATAAGTTCATTCTGAAAGGCACCATTACATATGCTGCTAAATGTTCTTCAAATAGAGGAAGTGGTGGACAACAAATGTTTTTAGGCGTATGTTAGCAACGTAAACAAACCCTCAATGATGTCTAAAGTTTGACTAAAGGTCAGAAAAGATGAGTTTCTAGGATGTACGACCTTGAAATTTTTAACAAACCTTTGATTCTAATTCCACCTGTCATTCCAATACCTTTAAAGATTTTTTTTTTAATAGAAGAAGTGAGAGAAGGCCTAGTCCCTTTGGAGACAGCCTGGACACTGGCTGTACCTCTACTTACGAAATTAATTGGTTTCATAACTTGGATTTTTTTGTAAATAGAGCAGTAATTTATTAAAGCCAAATTTAGGGGAAAATGGTAAGAAAATGATTTATTAAGTATGTGTAGTTGGGGTGCTTGTTTCCCTGCTCCCAACACTGTCCTCTCATGATGGATTCTTCTTGTGGCTGAGCTGTGCTGAGGTTGCATCTCCTCCAATGTAATACCCATTGCTCTAAATGCACCCTCACAATCTCCACACTGATATTCTCCCAAGCCACCCTGGAGGATGCACACATGGGGACTGGTCAGATGGATCTGATTAGAGACACAGTGAGCCAGAAACTACCTGACACCAGAGTGTAAGTATGTGCCGTCGCAACTTCCTCATAGCGTGGTAAACCCTTTTGGGAATCTGATTCGGGGACAATATTCTATATCTCAATATAGAGTAATAACCGAGTGGTAAGTACGACCGCCTCTCAGTTCCGAGATCCAAGATTTTTATCCACAGTGGCTTCCGACCTTCCTGTGTGGCGTTTGCATGTTCTCCCTAGGCTTGTGTGGGTTTTCTCCGGCTACTCCGGTTTCCTCCCACTTCCCAAAAGCAAGCAAGGTAGGCTGTTAGAACACTCAATTGCCCCGAGATATGAGTGTGAGCGTGGATGGTTATGCATCTCCTTCCCTGCAATTGGCCGTAGTTAGCTGGATAGGCTCCAACACCCCTCCCGACCCTTGTCAGGATAAGCGTTATGCATACCTGGCAACTTATATGTTTGTCCCGTATTATATACGTTTTTTGATCATTTCAAATTGTGTACGCCATGGGTGTCAGACTCGGGTTGGTTCACGGGCCGCGTTAACGTCAACTCAATTTCATGTGGGCCGGACCATTTTAGATATAATATTTAGATTATTTTTTTTATAAATGGATTAAAAGAACTGGATTAAAAGCCCTGAATATTCCGTTTTTTATAGATATAAAACAATGTTTATTTTAGCTTTTTATATATATATATATTTTTAGATTTTACAAAATGATTTCTGAACAAAAAACAAAAAAAATGATTAAAAAATTACAATTGTTGATTTAAAAGGGGGAAATCAGGAAATTTAATATACATCTATACTCTTCATTTTAATTTGATCCTAAAACAGAAAGTCGGCACTCATGATTTACTTTCCCGGGCCACACAAAATGATGCGGCGGGCCAGATTTGGCCCCCGGGCCGCCACTTTGACACATGTGGACACCGTATAACAACTTTGGATGGGATTTTTGTAGTTTTTCTTTTTGTAAAAAACGATCTCGTCTGACCCATTTCGGCTCTAAACCGGATTGTTTCAGTCGCTGGTAGCAGATGAAAACATCATCCTTGACTGCTAATGTCATTCTTTAAGCATGATATGCACAGGTGCCAGACTCGTAACACATCCACCTTGTCAGCAAGCAATGTACCCAGACAGTGAAGATGTCAGCATCATACAGCAACATCTACAGAATCTTTAATTTAGTGCACACTGATTGGGCACCCCGTCCACTTTGTAGAAAATTTCAGACTTTTAAGTGCGCCCTATTTGGGTATATATGTGCCACATAGTTTTTTTTTATCGATTAATAAGGGGAATTGCAATCATTAATAAGGGGAGCAATTGGCAGGTATGGGAAAACAAATTATATTTAAAGAGAATGAATGAATATATATTTCTATTTTTATGTCCGGTAAGTACATTTAGGCTGCCTTTTGTGTGTTGTAGGTTTCTTTTGCAGTCAAATTTTCATAACTAGAAGGAAAAGCAGCCTGTTGTTGTCTTACTATTGTTGTGGCTGGTGACAACGCCGCGGGCGCCACATGCGGGCCTGTAAAAAACATAAACGGACTGCTGACAAAGTAAGTATGCGTCTACTACTCTGCACCCCACAAATTTGCACACACTGAGGTGGTTCCGGGTCACGTCCCGTGGAAGTGGGACACTAGTGTCACATTGACTCGCTCACTTGATGGATGAATGCAGACATCATGCTGAGGCCTGGGATCTGTAAACTGGCAGCTGCAAGCAAGGCTGACAGGCTGAGTGACAACAGCTCGGAAAAAAATATTAAATGAACGGGAAGAAAAAAATCCATAGCATCCAACATACCGAAGTACTGAAGTACTATCTACATTGAAGAAAATACTTTGGACTGTCAAATCTCTGCGATTAATGTTAGACTTTCATTTTGGTGATATCTTATTCCATGTTTCTTGGACATTACACCCTTGAAAATGAATTTTAGATCACGGACAGTATTCAGCACATGTAAAGCGTCACGAGGCTGTCAGATTTCCTTAAACAGCTGCCCCATTTTCATCTCCTGTCATCTGACTGAAGTTCTATTAACTACGCTGCCCTTGAGCTCCCCTGACACTTGGCCTCCTTTGGGATGATTTAACTGAGATTATCCTGTGCCAAGGCTGATTTTTCCTGCTATTTCCCCTTTCCTCGTCGTTTGGGGGAAACACAAATTTTATGCATCACGTCAGGTTTCTAATGTGAGTTTAATGTAACATGACAAAGCTACTTTGAGGTGTATTTCGTCTGAGTTAGAACACATTTACTGCTGCGTTGATTCTGTGATAGACAGGAAGTTTTCAAACTTGAAGGTCACAGACTCAAGTGTGTGTTTGGCAACCCATATTTAGCAGTTCACAGAGAACCCCATGTCCACATGGAATTTAATGGACACATGAAAGTGATGAAATTTGTCAGGTTGATTAGTATGCTTGAGAATACCTACAACGTCATGAAGACAGCTAATCTTGTCAAAGTTTTGGAAGTAGTATAATCTATCCTTGGCTGTTTTTCAACTGGTAAGTACTCTTTACGTCAATCGTCAAGGTACTATAGGGAGACTGCCTGAGTGTAAGATTTGATCCAGAATGTTAGTTTCCTTCGGGTGTGGACAATGTCTCGTTTGACCATGCGAAAATTTAACTGTAATGTAAAAATCATTTGATTCTCATCAGGATCTCGAGTGTGCTTAACATAACTGACCTGTCACATCTGCTTGTTAAAGTCGTTGCTTTGACGTTGAACCGATGAATAGACTTTATTTCGGCGACCTTTTTGGTTAACGAGATGGTTTCAGATGACCTCCCGTCGATCTCAATTTAGTCGTGATACGTAGTATTATGTAGGTGAACAATTCAGACATTTTACTTTTGTTGGGTCTTTAAAACGGCTTTAGGAACAGGCACAGAAAGAGTGAGACCAATTTAAAGGAAATAGGTTTATTACCAGACTGCAGGATGGGGAGAGCGCTCAAACGGTTGTGAACCGCACAGCCTGTTGTCCTTGCAACTCTCTCTGAATGAACAGTTGGTGGGTGAGTCTTTAAATACTATACAGACAACAGAGCAAAGTCTGATTAATCAGTGTCAAGTCTCTATGACAACGATGTTTTCATACTTACAAAAACTGATACAATATTAACAATCAATTGCAAAGCGACTTTGTCATCTTATCTTACACTTTGTCTTCAGATCTAGTGCAGCCTTGTCCCCGTTTTGTTCCATTTTGACAAATCCGACATTGTATTTGACTTCATTTCAAGCCCCCCCCCAAAAAAACGGATCGGCAACTCTAGTTCTGTTTCAAATCAGTCTATTCTTGCACAAAACTAACCTCCACCTTTTTTATTTAAACAAAATGTTATCTAGTGCATCTTTTCATAACACTCTACACCGCTATTGCAACTCTAACAATGTTCAAGATTTAATAATATTGGATTGCTTTTTGTCTTCCGTGTTCTTATCTCATTTTCGTACATTGCTCAGGTCCCACATGATCTGCCGGTGCGATCTAAGCCAGCGTTATTAAGGGAAATGAGATCACGTTTAATAAAAGAACATTACCTCCGAAAGTTTAGGAGGCAAATTCTTCGTATTTTCTCAGGATTGCAGATGAGTGGCAAAGCTCGTAGTTAATTTATGCAGAGATGGATGTGTTGCTCTTGCGGTAACAGGCTGTGAGCGTATTCTGATCTGTACTGTCTGTCCCGCCATGCACATCCGCGGGCTGCTGAGACGTGGAAGACGTGCTGCAGCTTCTCGGACTCGAATTATAGTGCAAATGTTGGATGATGGCGCCCACTGTATGCGTGGCACTGTTTTTGAGACTGCATGTGTTGATGTGGATACGTAAAGCAGTCAAAGTGGCCACTGCAGGCCATCAAATTGACTCATTTTTCCCGTGTTCTTGTTCAAATTTGACGTGATTTTCTTTCCTCATTGTTGATTATACACGCAGACATGATAGCAGTGTGGAAGTCGAAAAAAAACTTTAGCATGTCTGGTCTACATTAACCACGATAATCGAGGGATTACTGTACACCTAAATCTTTACCTTTTGTGCTTCTCGGGGACACATTTAGCCCATTTCATTTGACTTATCATCACTCCTCACGCTTTCAAATCCAATCCTCTCTCCAAACCCACCACGCCATCAGCTTGCTCCGTCTAATTGCAAGCAGCGGATCCTTTATGAGAAAAGTGATTCTGCTGAGAGGAAGGAAAAAAAAAACAATGGATGCAAATGCTGTTTCCATTGATCGGCCGCTCTCTCTGTCCAACCCGCGAGTCTGGGGCCGTGTTTACCTTTCCGGCCAAGGTCTAATATGTCGTCAAATTGAGTGGCCCCGGTGCCCGCTGGAGTCCGAGTACACCGGCGTGAGGAAAAAGTAGGGCTGTAAATATGCGTGACGCTCCTTCTGCAGACAAATACTGCTTCATAAGTCGCCCGGAGAGGTGTCAAACAAGGCCATTAACTTTTAGGCCCACACTGTTGGACAGAAAAAAATAGGAAGGGACATTGATCACAGCAGGAGGAGCAAGTTGTATGAGAGCTCTGTGATGAAAAGAAAAACAGAATGTTAGATGTTTCTCCACTTTGATGACTCATTGGGATATCCATTTGCCAGAACAGAACAAAAAGCGTGCAGAGAGCAAACCTCCACCAAAGATTAAATACGAGACACATTAGCATTAAATAAAAGTGCAAGGTGGTTTATTAATTTAGTCTGGACACATGTAACGATCATTTCTATATTAAATCTAAAGTCCCGCCTCCATGTCAGATTTGTCTGGCTCTGCGTATAAACAACCAAGTTTTATATTTATGTGTGCGTGTGCGTGCGCGTCCGTTGCGTCCGTTCCGTGCGTTCCGTGAGTTGCGTGCGTTGCGTACGTTGCGTGCGTTGCGTGCGTTGCGTGCGTTGCGTGCGTTGCGTGCGTTGCGTGCGTTGCGTGCGTTGCGTGCGTTGCGTGCGTTGCGTGCGTTGCGTGCGTTGCGTGCGTTGCGTGCGTTGCGTGCGTGCGTTGCGTGCGTGCGTTGCGTGCGTGCGTGCGTTGCGTGCGTGCCTACGTTGCGTGCGTGCGTTTGTTGCGTGCGTGCGTGGGTTGCGTGCGTGCGTTCGTTGCGTGCGTGCGTGCGTGCGTGCGTTCGTCGCGTGCGTTCGTCGCGTGCGTTCGTCGCGTGCGTTCGTTGCGTGCGTTGCGTGCGTGCGTGCGTGCGTGCGTGCGTTGCGTGCGTGCGTGCGTGCGTGCGTGCGTGCGTTGCGTGCGTTGCGTGCGTGCGTTGCGTGCGTTGCGTGCGTTGCGTGCGTTGCGTGCGTGCGTTGCGTGCGTGCGTGCGTGCGTGCGTGCATGCGTGCGTTGCGTGCGTTCGTTGCGTGCGTGCGTTCGTTGCGTGCGTGCGTTCGTCGCGTGCGTTTGTTGCCTGCGTGCGTTGCGTGCGTGCGTTGCGTGCGTGCGTTGCGTGCGTGCGTTCGTTGCGTGCGTGCGTGCGTTCGTCGCGTGCATGCGTGCGTTGCGTGCGTTGCGTGCGTGCGTGCGTGCGTGCGTTGCGTGCGTGCGTGCGTTGCGTGCGTGCGTGCGTGCGTGCGTTGCGTGCGTGCGTGCGTTGCGTGCGTGCGTTGCGTGCGTTCGTGCGTTCGTTGCGTGCGTGCGTGCGCATATACGTGTGTATGCGTATATGAGTATATGTGTGTGTATAAATGTGTGTATATGTGTGTATAGCACTGATTTGGGTCTTTGATGACTTTTGACGGATTACTATGAACAAACCAGCAAGAATATAAAATTGCAATGCAAATTGGTCATTAAATTAGACACAATATCAATCCCACTGATCATTTTATCAATGTTTTGATCACTGGAGCAATTATATAGGCAATATGTCAAAACCAGTCTGATATGCCAACGAATTTCCGCTAACACTTTTGTTATGGATAAAACTTTCTCGCTGTCGAATTTGTCTAAATTGATTGTGTGTGTTGTTTTAGAAGCTAGGACGTCAAAAAGGAGAAAAATTACCAGAGCATTTGGAAGCAAGTCCAATCAAGCACAAGAAATTTCACCAGATCAGCTTGTTATTCATTATTTTAACATACCGAATTCTGTTCCCTTGGCACACAGTTATTCCGTTTGTGTTTTGATGGAGATACCGGTTTTAAGCCCCTCCCCACTACCTATCGATAACACTAATGATGATGAAGGCACAGTCAGATTAACTTTCCAAAGCTAATACCAAACCCTATAAGTCATGGGGACTTGTCTCGTTAACATAAGGAAAATTGTTTACTGTTAATCACGAGAAAAAAAATCTTCTGGAAGTCCCTTGAGAAATTATCGGTGGCAGACTAACGTTTTCCCACCCTAACTTCACTTTGTATTCGATTTGCTCTCATGTGACAGGTTGCATTGACGAGATTGCGAATGAGTTCATTCCTTATCAATAATTAATAAGGTCAAGGTCAGAAGGGTAAAGGAGGTAAGGTGATTCACGAATTGGGGGAAGAGGGCGGAACGCGAAGAAGGACAAGTGGGGAAATATGAGGACTCATAACACGGATGAATAAAAACTGAGTGGGAACATTTCATGTGATAGTAGGGGACAACGTAACCACTGCCAGGGAGAAGAAGTGCACAGGAAACTGAGCAAACCGACCTCAAGACGAAAGAAAAAATGTCACTACGTTTGTTCACATAAACACCTTTAAATGCTTTAATTTGAGTGCATTAGGAATATGATTCTCACGATATTAAATTGATCGCAACAGGGGTTCACAGGTTGTCTTCAAATCTGTTTTGTCTATTATCCAAGCAGGCTAAGCCAGTTCGCGATTGTATCCATGGATCCTGTTACGATTAGGTCATGGAACGTGGTGTGGGACCCAAATGCAGGGAAGCAGTCCAGGACTTGGAATGGAGTGCTCAAAAAAATTTGTAAGGTAGGGAATCTTCAGAAAATAACAAGGACTTTGCATCAAATAACAAAATCAAACCTGACGTGGAAAAACATGGGGTAAAGGGAAGCTTGGCATGGAAACGTGGCATGAATCAAGCAAGGGAGACAATCCTACAATGACTAACAAACACACAGGGTTTAAATAGACACAGGGTTGATTACAAAGACCACGCATCTGGTTACAAGAGGAAGGGAAGGCCACAGGGACATAAGAGACGAAAAGCAAGCAAACTAACCAAAACCCCAACTAACCCTAACAGTTCCAAAGGGAAGATGTACATAGTTTTCCAGATTGATGACTGTCGCTGACTGCAAAACTTAAAAAAGTGACAGCTTGATGAAAGATTATGGTCATTTGTTCCATGGGATGTCACATTTTAATATTTCTCTTCTGTTCTTCCACTGTTCTATGGAACCAAGTCTGCAGTTTAAGCCTTCATTCATTAGTTTTCTGTACCGTTCATTCTCATAAGAGGCGCAGGGGGTGCTGGAGCCTAACCCAGCCAATTGTCGGGCACAAGGAGATGGACAATCATTCACGCTCGCGCTCGTACCTAGGAGCAATTTTGTGTTCAACTAGCTTGCCAATCATGCTTTTGGGATGTGGGAGGAAATCGGAGTACCCAGAGTAAACCCACGCAGGGTGACGTTTGTGGGAAGGAAGGACTAACGGAAAAGGGAAAACGAGTGTCGTTCTAATTGACAAAACGATTATTGTTATAAGAATAAGGCTATATTACGAGAAACTCATTTTTTAGGGAAACAAAGTTACAATGCTAAAAATAACATTTAAAAAAGACCTAAAAAGTACGGTTTCAATATTAGTACACAGCATTACAAGTTTATTTTTCCCCCATAAAAATCCCTTGCATTATCCAAGAATCAAGAATTTTTGCTGAAAAAATATCGACTCACTTTTAGCTAACCCCGGGAGTGCTTAACTGTTGCTCATCAAAACTCACATTGCTTAATGAAGCTTAATGAAAAGATGCTTTTTAATGATTACTGCTCAAGTTGCAGATCTTTATTAGGGGATTAAATGATGTATGGTGGCAAAGTAAGGTTATTACCCTTTTGCCAAGAGATGATGCTCCCATTGATTCTTTGTTTCTTTCTTATTCAACATTAACTTTGAAAACTAGTTATGAAATACATCGGAATGAGATTGACGTCAATTATAGTCATGCATATATACATATTGGCACGTTGCCACAACTTGTATGTTTTCAATCTAAGCACCACTGTCAATTGAATAGAAATGAATCAAACTGCAGAGTCTTGCGCCATGAGTTCTCCTAACATTCTTGAATGTTCTTCATCTTTCTTTTCCCTTTCTTGCAATCCCTTGCCAAATTACACACATGCCAGGCGGACACCGTTAATCCACGGCTTGGTCCTCTTGGGAATCTTCGCACGGCTAATCATGCTTCAAGAAATAATTGCGGTCATTTAAAAGCAAGGCATGAATGGTACTTGATAATGGGACTTCATTGTCCCTACAGACATTTATTTCCTGGCCAACCTCTGCAGCCTACTTAGACTCAGTTCTCCACCAGGTCCTCTAAATTTTGTTTATATTCCTTTGCAAATGTCGCCCCTATTAAGGGGATTCGGTTGTAAAAATGTGTACATAGTCAAAAGACATTTTTGGCCCGAATGTAAGACGACCCTGATTATGAGACAACCACCTCTTTTTCAAGACTTAAGTTTGTAAAAAGACTTTTTGAACACCAAATTACATTTTTATACAGGAAATAATGACAGTACATCCGAAACAAATGATTATGAAAATATATTCAAGAGAAAAAACATGTTATTTTGCCTCATTCATCATGCAAAAATTGTCTATCATGCTTTAAAATCTGAACATTTAAATATCTCTACTAAAGTCCAATCAAATTTTTAAATAAATGGCTTCTGGATTTTTAAAATGTAAATTTACCAATCTACTGAGATAAAACAACACTATTCTAAACTTGCTATTCTGAACTACTCTGAACTTGCGTTAGCACGACACACAATCCCTTCTGTGCAATAACGTCGGGGTGTGCAATAAAAATGTGCAATATCTTAGATTGTGCAATATTTTAGAATTTACCTTGCCAGGATGTGACTTTTTATATTATTATATTACTTATTTATGTTTTTTTACGCACTTTGTGGAGTAGCACCACCAATTTCGTTATACGCCGCTGTGTACGATGACAAAAAAAGCTTTTGATTGAGTGATTTGATCATTGCAATAACCACACTAACAATCGAAATGTTCAGCATTCACTTTAAAGATATCAAGCGTTGTGAATAGCTATAATTTCTCGACTCCGAATTTACGACGACCCACACTTTTTCAGTCTTATTTCAATGCAAAAAAACACTGTCTTATATTCGGGCCATCTCGAAAGGTCAATTCCCTGCCAATCCATCCCCAAAAAATGAAAGAAAAATATGTTTACCTTGTTTTAAGAAACAGGTCCATAAAGGGCAGGACGCGGTGGGTGTATTCGTGGACCCGTGACGTACGTATTCTACCTGACCCGCTCGCCGGACTAAATAGAGGCATTAGCCGTTCTATTGCCGAGGCTTACTGGCCTATGAAATGTGCCGCAAAGCAATGTCCTGGGCCTCGGCAGCGAGTGATGAATGGCTTATATTCCCGTGTAAAGCATATTAAAGTCAGATGGCATGATGGATCGTGGCCAGCAGACAGCAGGGAGAGGAAGTGAGATGGGGGGGCTAGATTGAGAAGGGAAGTGAAGGGGCTCCTTTGGATAAAATATGCAAAGGGCGGAAATTAAAAAAGCAAGAGGAAAATATCCAAAACTGGTCGCTCATCTCTGTTTTTGAATTTCAAGTGCAAGCTGACCGAGAGTGTTGAGGCCATTGTGAATTTTTAATGGTTCCCCTTCAGGGCGGCGCTCAGCGTCTGGTCTTTGCGAGCCCCCCCAAACCTCGGCCGTGTGCACTTGCTTGACTTCACACGGGCCGAGTGTTCTCCCAAAGGCAACATTTACGTTCTACCTTATAGGTCATCAATCCCCCTCTGAATGACCCTTACTGTAAGTTGACTTGAACTGTGAATGGATGGAAAATGTCACGGCGATTATCCGGTTGTTGATGTTGTTCTTGTTTTAACCTTTACTTTCATCTATATTTGCCATAATAAAAGCCATATTATTTGTATGGTGTTGTAAGAATATGGAGCACTTTTGTTATTATATGGCAGCGCGTTTTTTTTAAGGAAATGCTATTAATTAAGGCATGAGAAAGAAATTGATTAATGTATCTGTTTTTTGTTTACCGTATTTTCACGACTATAAGGTGCACTTAAAAGTCTTAAATTTTCTCCAAAATAGACAGGGCCCCTTATAATCCAGTGTGCTTTATATATGGAAAAAAAATTAAAATGTGTCATTCATTGAGGGTGCGCCTTATAATGCAGTGCGCCTTATAGTCGTGAAAAGACGGTATTTTTATTTGTGTGAGAGGTACTCTTAAAAGATGTACTATGTACTACTTATGGACTTGAACTATGTATTTTTTTTTAGAAAATGATAATAATGAAGTCATGACAAAAAAGTAGATGAATATTTTATTTGTTGTTTGTTTGTTCTTATTTAAGTGAAAAGTACACTCTTAATTTATGTACTTTTTATTTACTTAAATTATGTTTTTTATAGCAAATGCTACTGATTAAGTCATGGCAAATAAGTAGATAAATATTGTGTATGTTGTTTGTTTATTATTATTTGAGTGAAAAGTACTCAAACTATGTACTTTGATTTTTTTTTTAAAAGGTGACTGATTGAGACTTAAATTGTGGTAAGCTTAATTGAATAAGTTCTACTGATCATATTCAATTTTTGATCTGCTTATCCTCACAAAGGTCGTGGGGGTGCTGGAGCCTATCTCAGCCATTGATCCACAGACCTTCACCTTGTTCCTATTTTACTTTACTATCCATTTTGATTTGAGTTATTGTCTAGAATTTACTCATCTACATTTATGTTAACGAAACGTATTTTTCCCGGAAGCAATTTCTTTGTTTTGCTTGAAACAAAACCACGATGAGACAATAGAATCTATGTTCCTTTTCACTTTGTTCAGCCTGAAGGCAAGCACCAGGGAATGGGGGGGTGCCGTAGTCCTGCAAAGGTCTGCTTTCATGGGCACAATGCGCAGACCAATGTACTGATTCAGCGCTGCATTCCCTGCCGAATTAATTGAACGTTAGTCTAACCTAAACCTCCTGTTGTAGGACTGACACGACGCCGTTTAACAAGGTTCTTCCATGCCCCATCAGCGGTAAATTACACACACACACACACACACACACACACACACACACACACACACACACACAAAATACTCCAGGGACGTGAGACTCACAAGGTCAGTGGCGACAAAGTCGCTCTCAATCCCTGCAGGTTTTGATGACTTTCACATTTAGTCAACTCACTTTGCCTCCAATCAATTGTAAGGCCAACGCGTTCTTACGTTCATGTTTTTGTCATGATCCATTTGGCAGCTCCCCCGCAGGATGGATGAATCCCACCAGGGACATGCAGCCTCAGGGAAGAGTGAGATTTCAAATATTCCAGTAATTCCCACACACAAGCACAACAACCCACCGTTGTACGTACTTGGTGTTGCTACCCAATTCTGGAAGAAAAAAAAAGAAATACCGTATTTACTCGCATATAAGCCGCCCCGTATAAGGCGCACCCTTAAAATTGTTGAATTTTACAATTTCTCGCGTTTAAGCCGCCCCCGATTCACAATTTTCACCTCCATATTCATGGTTTTAATAGGGAGTACAAATGTGTTACTTTGAAAGGAAAATCTTAAGAAAAATTATCGCACGTGGTATTTCTAGGCTGATATTTTAACGATCGACCGTGTTTTTTCTTAAATTTCATTCATAGACGTCAAAATAAATTTTGTTTAGCATTTTAATCTGTTTATCTTTTCTCTATTTTGAAATAAATGACCGTATCGGCTGCATTGTCTTGCGTTATGCCGTTTCGTCTTTGTCACCTTGCATTTTCGTGCATGTTGTTTTTTTTATGCGCACATAAGCCGTACCCTTGATTCAGTCATCATTTCTTTGTCCAACAAATGCGGCTTATATGCGAGTAAAGAGGGTAAATAGGAAGCTTTCTGTTGCAGCATTTAAAGTTAAAATACCGTTCACCATTCCTTGTATCTCAAGGGATGAATGAATGTCTATTGTTTTTTTAACACTAAAGATCAAGCAAAACAATTACAGTTAAAAAAATAGAGTCAATTTTCACAAGTTAAAAAAGACAAATATTGACCAACTCGTTTTGTAAATACTATCCCAAAAATGTCAACTACATTTCACCACTCCCAATAAAAGGCAATGCTTTAATAACATACTTGGTTTAGGGAGCGTTAACATTTTTTCTAAAGACAACGTTTAATATGAGATCACATTTAAATAAAATTACTACATTGCATATACAGCTGAAGCCAAAACGTGCATGAAAAAGAAATGCTTGAAAGGAAAGTGAATCATGTTTTGTCAGTGTTATATTGGCTGAAAAGGGTAATGATGTATGTTCTCTCTTAGGACAACACTGCTCTTTACGGAAGATAAGCCCCCCAAGCCCCAGGGGGTCTAACGATACCCCTCAGATCTCATTATCAGGCTTATTGATCGGTTATGGCCAGCTTGCACCTCCATCCACGCGTACATTCAAATCGACAAGAAAATGCAACAAAAAAAATCCACTTAAACACACAAATCATTAACAAGATGGAAAATGTTATAGAACAAAATTGAGCCTCCGACACCCCCCAAAAAAGGCTTATTTAGTGAGATACACCCTCCACAGTCCAAAACATTTAGGGCCAAAAAAATAAGTATATACATACACATAGATGCACATGTCCACATTTGCATCTATGTGCATGTGTGTATGTGTATGTTTATATATGTAATATATATTTGTATGTATATATATATATATATATATATATATATATATATATATATATATATATATATATATATATATATTTCAGCAACACGCTTATTTATTTATTAACTTATTTATTACCTCTTTGCTTATGTCAAAAATGTCTTTTCCTGTGTCTGTATTCTCACCCTCTTGCTACTGTGACAGTGGAATTTCCTAAATATGGGATGAATGAAGTAATCTCTAATCTAGTCTCATCTAGTCTCGTCTAGTCTAGTCTAGTCTAGTCTAGTCTAGTCTAGTCTAGTCTAGTCTAGTCTAGTCTAGTCTAGTCTAGTCTAGTCTAGTCTAGTCTAGTCTAGTCTAGTCTAGTCTAGTCTAGTCTAGTCTAGTCTAGTCTAGTCTAGTCTAGTCTAGTCTAGTCTAGTCTAGTCTAGTCTAGTCTAGTCTAGTCTAGTCTAGTCTAGTCTAGTCTAGTCTAGTCTAGTCTAGTCTAGTCTAGTCTAGTCTAGTCTAGTCTAGTCTAGTCTAGTCTAGTCTAGTCTAGTCTAGTCTAGTCTAGTCTAGTCTAGTCTAGTCTAGTCTAGTCTAGTCTAGTCTAGTCTAGTCTAGTCTAGTCTAGTCTAGTCTAGTCTAGTCTAGTCTAGTCTAGTCTAGTCTAGTCTAGTCTAGTCTAGTCTAGTCTAGTCTAGTCTAGTCTAGTCTAGTCTAGTCTAGTCTAGTCTAGTCTAGTCTAGTCTAGTCTAGTCTAGTCTAGTCTAGTCTAGTCTAGTCTAGTCTAGTCTAGTCTAGTCTAGTCTAACCCAGTCTAGTCTAGTCTAACCCAGTCTAACCCAGTCTAACCCAGTCTAACCCAGTCTAACCCAGTCTAACCCAGTCTAACCCAGTCTAACCCAGTCTAACCCAGTCTAACCCAGTCTAACCCAGTCTAACCCAGTCTAACCCAGTCTAACCCAGTCTAACCCAGTCTAACCCAGTCTAACCCAGTCTAACCCAGTCTAACCCAGTCTAACCCAGTCTAACCCAGTCTAACCCAGTCTAACCCAGTCTAACCCAGTCTAACCCAGTCTAACCCAGTCTAACCCAGTCTAACCCAGTCTAACCCAGTCTAACCCAGTCTAACCCAGTCTAACCCAGTCTAACCCAGTCTAACCCAGTCTAACCCAGTCTAACCCAGTCTAACCCAGTCTAACCCAGTCTAACCCAGTCTAACCCAGTCTAACCCAGTCTAACCCAGTCTAACCCAGTCTAACCCAGTCTAACCCAGTCTAACCCAGTCTAACCCAGTCTAACCCAGTCATACCCAGTCTAACCCAGTCTAACCCAGTCTAACCCAGTCTAACCCAGTCTAACCCAGTCTAACCCAGTCTAACCCAGTCTAACCCCGTCTAACCCCGTCTAACCCCGTCTAACCCAGTCTAACCTAGTCTAACCTAGTCTAACCTAGTCTAATCTATTCCTGTTGTGTTTTTCTGAACAGAAAACTGAAAAAGACAAATCTTCACCAGTAATCTATAAAAATCCGATATAAAAGCACCAAATGCATCCCACAAACATGAGTCCCTCTTTAATTATATTATCAAAGTGGAAGCCTTACCCAAAGATCCAAAAGGCCATACTCATAAATCTAATTAAATTCCCTCTACATGCACGGCTGCCCCTTCTTGTTATTGTCTCCTGGCCGTGAACCCCCAAACACTTCCTCAGTACCGACCCAGTTCTACCTGGATCTTGTACGAGTTTATCAGTGCCAGCAACAGCTGGCAATTGGATGAAAGGGTGACAGCAGGCGGGACAGATTGTACAGCTGTCCCGATGTCCCCTATAGGGGGACGCAAAAATACGAAGGGAGTAGGAATTGCCCCGAATGGAGGCTGGTATAAATTGTTTTGGAAGAATCAGTATGGTGGAAGTCTGGGATTGATGCAAGCAGTGTGCGAAAGACATCAATTCACAATAAAAAAAATATGTTACCTTTTGTGTGACCAGGATTGCACGTTAACACGTTGCAAATAATAAAAATAAATTTTATTTGGATTTTTTTTTTTTTACCACAGTCTGCTCAGGTTTAAAGTCCTATTACGCATTTCAAGGACAAGAGAGAGATGTTAACTGGACAATAATAAGTGGAGTAGATCTGTTAAATATGATTTTATGTTTGCAAGGGACCACCAATGGTTTATTGCACCATCTGAAAAATAAAAAGAATTCAGAGATATTTACAGGCTGCTGTCGTATTCCAATTGGATGTGATGATTTTTGTACAAATCAATAGATACATTATATTGGTCGTGTAGCCACCACAATCATCCCAAGTTTCCAAAAACTAATTTCAAAGCTTGCAGGGGGTGCTGGAGTCTATCCCAGTTAAGAACGGGCACCAGGTGGAGGACAGCCTGTTGTTGACTACTTCTTTATTTTGTTGACTACTTATTTATTTTGTTGACTACTTATTTATTTTGTTGACTACTTATTTATTTTGTTGACTACTTATTTATTTTGTTGACTACTTATTTATGTCGTTGATTACTTATTTATGTTGTTGATTACTTATTTATGTTGTTGACTACCTATTTATGTTGTTGACTACTTATCTATGTTGACTACTTATTTATGTTGACTATTTTTATGATGTTGACTACTTATTTATGTTGACTATTTTTTATGATGTTGACTACTTATTTATGATGTTGACTATTTATTTATGATGTTGACTATGTATTTATGATGTTGACTATTTATTTATGAGGTTGACTACTTATTTATGAGGTTGACTACTTATTTATGAGGTTGACTACTTATTTATGAGGTTGACTACTTATTTATGAGGTTGACTACTTATTTATGAGGTTGACTACTTATTTATGAGGTTGACTACCTATTTATGATGTTGACTACTTATTTATGATGTTGACTACTTATTTATGATGTTGACTACTTATTCATGATGTTGACTACTTATCTATGTTAACAACCTATTTGTTGTTGACTACTTATTTATATTGTTGACTACTTATTTATGATATTGACTACATATCTATTTTGACTATTTACTCATGTTGTTGACTACTTATTTATGATGTTGATTACGTATTTATGATGTTGACTACTTATCTATCTTGACTATTTATTCATGTTGTTGACTACTTATTTATGATGTTGACTACTTATCCATCTTGACTATTTATTCATGTTGACTACTTAGTGTTGACTACTTATCTATCTTGACTGTGTTCATGTTGTTGACTACTTAGTGTTGACTACTTATCTAAGTTGACTACTTATTTATGTTGTTGACTGCTTATTATGTTGACTACATATTTATTTACTATTTATTTATTGACTATTTATCATCATTAGTTACTCAATCCTTTTATTTATTTGTTGTTGTTATTTGTGCACTTTGTGGTCAAGCTTTAAATCTCATTATACTTGTATAATACATGCATTCAATTCACTTGCAAGTTCAGTGCAACCAATCTCATTCGAAGAGCTCATGTTGTGGCTGGTGAGATTGGACGCACCTGCATTTATTTCCCATCATTATGACAAGCAGGTGGAGGAAGTCGACACGTGATTGGCTGCTTACTCTGAGTGGGCGTGGCCTGTGGAGAGCCGCAGTTTTTTGCCTAGGAGTCTCCAGTCGGCCGAAAGCGACGCCGAGCTGCAGGAGGAGGAGAAGGAAATACTATTGGAGAGGAGAAGTTTGGAGTCCGGAGCCGTTTCAGGCGGACAGCATCGCAAACTTGCAGCTTGAGGAACACGTGGCATCAGGTTTGTGCAAAATCTCCGTCCCGTTTGTTAGGAAATTTGCTTTGGAAAAGAAACTGAACGAGGCCGTCGCCTTTACGGCAAAGTTTGCACATTTTCAACCGTAAGGCGCAATGACAAACATTTATGAAGTTGTGCGCCTAAGTTTTTAAACCCATTTGTAATGTTTGGAGTAGTTTCACAACGTTTAATCAATAAATAAATAAATAAACGCATACTGTGGGAAAATTAGTAGTGAATGTAGGTTTTGCTATTTTAATAGTTATATTTATTTGCCCTGCTTTTAAAAAATATTTGTAGATAGATAAAATAAAAAATAAGAATCATTTGAAGACTATAAAGTGATATTGGACACATTTTCATTGCTATTCTAATGTGTTAGAACAGAATGAAATCTGTAAATCTTACATAGAACAAAATGGGTGTATTTAAATATCTATAAAATGTTGATTAAGTCATGAATGTAGGCTTTGTTGTTTGAAGTTATTTACTTATGTCCTGCTTTTCATGATATTCATAGATGGCATAAACAGAAGAGGAAAATATACAATAAATGATCATTTGAAGTCATATTGGATGCATTTTCATTGCCGTACTATTGTCGTATTGAAATTGATATAAATCCACCTAAAGATCACACTTCACCTGCATATCAAAGAAAATACATTTATTTATTTGCAGCCTTTTTCTCCCAGCATGCACCAGCGTGCCATGAAATTGCAAGTGTGGAATTCCCATTTTGCCAGGAGCAAGACACCCCCAGGTTATTGAATTACCCGTGGAGATACGTACAGTTCTTTATTATTTCACAGGAAGCGCCGTTTTGGGTCATTAGGATTGCTCATGTGCATAAACACTGCAGCGTTGGAAAAATCTTACAATAAAACTAACACTTCTAAATACAAATCTCATTTTCCCCTCATTGGGCAATTCGGAAGACGTCGTCTTATCCTCCTGACACGTGTTGTTTTGCTGAATAATTGCTGAATAATGGCACTCTTGTTAAAGTCAATTAATGTTGCTTTCAGGCTTTTAAGGATGTCAGAAGATGCTCGGGAATAATGCTCGTGGAAAATATATTGACGATTAAACTTTCTACTTTGACGTTCTTACTTTTCTTGCCTTAATGCTTCGTGTAAATCTAATCAAAAAATACCAGCCAGTTTTTGCCCATTAAGTGTAATTGAATATGGCACATTAGTTGCTAAGCCTGTCGCGATAACAAACTTTATATTATTTCATATATTATTGTTGGTAAGCCATAATATTGCCCCACCCCAAAAAGTTTACCACTAATAAAGTGGCAGTATGTCTTAATAAACCACTCAATCAAATACAATGTAATATCCTTATGTATATATTCATTCATTTTCAATACCGCTTATCCTCATAAGGGTCGCGGAGGGTGCTGGAGTTGTGAAATCCGGCATTCTGGAGAGTGGTTAGCGTGTCCACCTCACAGTAAGGCCTTCCTGTGTGGAGTTTGGATGTTCTCACCATGTTTGCGTGGGTTTTCTATGGGTAATCCAGATTTTTTTCCATTCGTACGTGATAAATCGACAAGAACATCTCTGGTTATGCTGACGAAAATAAAAACATTGGTTGCTTGGCCTCATGAAGCCCTCCTGAAGTTTTGCATTTTGACAAAAAGCACATTATGTGCCCGTCTGTGTTATTAGCCGCCATATCTGATTTCATTTATTCTCCATCGCCGTCTTTACGATCCTGCTTGGCCTCCTTTAAAGACACCAAATTGTCCCCGACTTTGTTTTGACAGCTCCAATTTAAATGGCCTAATACACTTCAATTCTAAAAATGACTTTTTCAAGTGGCTGCGAAGGGAAAACGACCTGTATATCTTTATATTTTTTGATACCGCGGTTTATTGCCCAAGAAATAATAGCAATGTCACAGTGAGTGTGATTCAATTTGTCTGTATGTAATGTGGCTCTGTTGCACACAAGGTCATAAACAAGCCATTTGGTGTCATTTAAAGACCCTCCCCAACGCCTAGGCAACCACCCACCCTTCACACTTAGCTCCCAGGGAGTCTATTAACAGAAAAATCCTGGGATATAAAAAAATATATATATAAAAAAAACCCGAGGACATGTGTCAATGAAAAAGTGCTGATGGTCTGCAAAGTAAAGTGTGCTGATAATCTTCCCCCTTTTTTTCAGCCTAGATGTGTTTGGCCTTTTCTGGAGGACCAGTTTTTTGCCACCCGTCGCCGTAATTCTCCGTTCCACCATAAGCTCAATAATGTAATCAGCTTCGCAGACGGCCTTCGCTTCAGCAAGGTGAGGTTTTTGTCAAGTCTTTTCTTCTGCCTTCAAGCGCTACTTAGGAATCCAACCGTTGGTTCTTTTGTCATGTCACGATCGGGGGCAGCCGGCGGGGTCTCGTTGAGGTTCATGGTTAGAATTAGGATTTTTATCACACGAATATGGTGCGTGGATTGTAGCAGAGGTGTCAAATTCATTTTTTTGTCATCCAGTGGGCCGTTATTTCTTCCAATAAGGCTGCCAAAATTAATCGATTTATGAGTGGACAGCTTTTACGATCGTGCAAATCGATAGATAATTTTTGGGCATTCGTATTAGTATAAATCATCTGGAATTATTGATTTAAAAAGGGGAAACACAGGAAATATCCCCTATACAGGACTGGATTAAAAGCCCTGAATATTCAGTTTTTTATAGATCTAAAACAATGTTTGTTTTAGCTTTTTTATATATATTTTTAGATTTTACAAAATGATTTTTGAACTAAAAACACAGAAAAAAATCGATTAAAAATTACAATTATTGATTTAAAAGGGGGAAAAACAGGAAATTTCATATACATTTATACTCTTCATTTGAATTTGATCATAAAACAGAAAGTCGGCACTCATTATTTACTTTCCCGGGCCCTACAAAATGATGCAGTGGGCCAGATTTGGGCCACGGGCCACCACTTTGACACCTGTGGATTATACTGTGCAGCATGGACTGGCTGCACTGTTTTAAATACCGATTGTATGCTTCTAAGCGAATGTTTCGTACTGTATTGAGCCAAGGCACTTATTTTACATGTATACACTACAGTATTCCCTCGAGTTTCGCGGTTAATCCGCTCCATCACCACCCGTTTTTAGTGAATTTCCGCAAAGTAGGAATCCTATAAATATATATTATAGCACAAGGGTGGCGAACAAGTTAGACACAAAGAGCCAAAATTTAAAACTGAGTCAGAAGCAGCATAAAAAAAATCCAATCTGCCAAAAATATATTTTAAAATATAATTTACTATTTGTTTTTAATGGGCCCTGGTGAATTTGAGTGTGTTTTAAGAGAGTATAAAAATAAAATTAGATTAGAACTTCATTTCATCCTGTATTTGGGAAATTTCTTGGTTGCAGTAGCAAGACAGACACAAGACACACAAGACATTGTAGACCTAGATAAAAAAAACTGGAGCCATACACAGGAAGTCCACAAGGTGTGAACCTTCTGCAGACTGAGACTGAGATTAACGCACAGTTCCTCAGTAGTCTGGAGATTTTAAAGAGAAACATGAAATGAGTCAAAGAGACAGTATATACCGTTCTGTACATTTTTTGTGGGCCTACCGGTAAACGATTTGCAGAGTTAGTAATGACTATTATTACAGTAATTTCCTAATAATAGAGAAAATGCACAATGCATCGAGGACGCAAACATCTTGTCAAATGGCAGGTATATATATTTATTTATATATATATATATATATATATATATATATATATATATATATATATATATATATATATATATATATATATATATATATATATATATATATATATATATATTATATCACCTGATTTTATCTGATGAGCTATGTCCCGACTGTAGAATAATTTTGCCACTTGAATACATTTCGTTTTTTTTTTTTACACAAAACTCGGTTGCCATTTTGCCCACCTCAATCTTTATTTCTGTCAAATTTGGGGTTTTCATTCACGTTTCTGATAGCAATGAAGCTAAATGTTAATTCTCGCTACATCTAGCGCCATGCGTAAGCAATGCGATATGATCGGCATGTTTTACAGCTTCCACTCTTGCCGTTCCTATGATTTATCATATAATTGTGGCGCTTTTTGACATATTTATGGAGACAACTCACAGAAAGGATTTTAAGCTTTTGCTCCTTGAACGGCAGCCATCTTGATAGGTTTGCCACTAAGACCTTTTTATGAGAATATTCCCCATTGCTTTAGTTGAAGTTCATGAATATGAATGCCGGGCAGAAAGTGAGCGACTTTGGGTGACCTCCGCTTTGAACAGCTTGAGGCAAACATTGCATGAGACATGACTCGGTGTCATGAGTCCCTGCTATGTATATTTTCGTACCTTTTTCATGGTCATCACTTTACAAAGCAGAATAGAGATCCTGATGCAGGAACTTTAGAAAAAAAAGAAGTGGACAGAAGTGGTTTGTGTGGATGGAGCATGTGATGTACGACGTAGATGGCCTCCATCACGTTGGCATGGTCTCCGTTCTTCGGTCCCCCGTGGACTTGACAGACTGGCTGTCGATGGGAGGAAAGTGCTGTTTCCAGACTTAAGAGTGCTGACATCTAGATCCATATTGTACCACTTTTCATCTTCCTTCAAACTTGCTTTTCTTTTGCCATCCATCTTGCTTTTTCCTCGCTATTCGACCTCGAAATGCATCTGATGGATGCTTTGCGAGGGGTGAATCATTTCCATTCTTTTTTTTTTACCTTAACGAGTTCTATCCACGTTTTTACCTTAACGAGTTCTATCCACGTTCATATGTGACCGTTTTGACCTCGCTCCGCTTATGCCTTTATGTTTTAATTGTCATTAGAGGACAGTGTTTTCCTTTAAGACATCAGGATAGGACATTTTAACTTTGTTTATGGGATAATAGTTGCAGTATGGGTGTGACAGAATTTCTTGCGCCCTGGTTTTTGACCTTGTATTGTTTAATTTTGTTTTTTTTAACAACCCTTCATTTTTTTTTGCCAAATTTAATTTTATTTTGTTTAAACATTAATGTCCAAATGATCCGAGGCCCAAGAAATACACAATTTGCATACTTTGAGCATTTATACGAGGTGTTGCCTTTACCTTAAATGTTTGAGAAACAACATTTAAAAATAGAAATATTATTGCCTTATATTTTTGGATTTAATGGATTGAATATCATTTAATCCAGTTGAATCGATGCATACTGTAACCTACAAATATATTGTATCATTGTGAAATGAAGTCTATATCATGTGGAATTATTGATTTATACCCCAAAATAAAATGTACTTTTGTGTATACAGTGGTACCTTGAGATACGAGCTTAATGCGTTCTGGGACTGAGCTCGTATGTTGATTTACTCGTATCTCAAATCAACGTTTCCCATAGAAATGAACTAAAAACAAATTAATTCATTCCAACCCTCTGAAAAAACACCAAAAACATGATATTGTATTGGAAATACATTTTCATTTTTTCCAATTCACCATCTATTAACACAGTAACAAATAACTAGTGGTTATGACGTTTAATAGTACTAAAATTAGACGGACAGAGAGAGAGAGCAAGAGAGACTTTTTGCACGGCAACCCGCTCTTAACATAAGCCCAAAATGTCTATGACGTGTTTTTTTTGCGATTTTTGAACATTCCCAGGGGTTCCAATATCATAAAACTTGCGCAAAGATTAGGCCACTCTCTGCTGACCTGCTTGCGGACCCCTTCGGACTCCACCGGGTATGAATATTTCATGTGTAGGATTTTTGAATTAAATATAGGATGCAGGTGGGTGTGATTGGACTGACGTTTATTAACTCTGACTGGAGGGACTGGGGGGCTTTGGAAAGACCGTTAGGGGGTTGAAAGGGGGATAAGGGCAATTTTAAAAAGGGAAGTAAGTGACAAAACTGGGGAGCCTCCAGTCTCAAGTCGCTTTAGGACAAGGGTGTCAGACTCGGGTTGGTTCGTGGGCCGCATTAACGTCAACTATATTTCATGTGGGCCGGACCACTTTAGATATAATATTTAGATATATTTTTTTATATAAATGGATTAAAAGAACTGGATCAAAAGCCCTGGATATTCTGTTTTTTATAGAAAGTGTTTATTTGAGCTTTTTTTTCTTAGTAAGGGAAAAATCTTTTAAAATAAATTTCTTTGTTTCATATTAAAGTGGAAAACAGAAAATATTTGTATGTATTTTTAGATTTGACCAAAAAATAACAAATTACAATTATTGATTTAAAAGGGGGAAAATCAGGAAATTTAATATACATCTATATCTATCATTTTAATTTGATCCTAAAACAGAAAGTCGCCACTGATGATTTACTTTCCCGGACCACACAAAATGATGTGGCGGGCCAGATTTGGCCCCCGGGCCGCCACTTTGACACCGGTGCTTTAGGATAAGTTTTGTGTGTAAAAGGCATTTTTTAATGTTCGAATATGGACTATGGAATATTTTGTAATAATAATAACAACAAGAAAAAGTAACATTAGCAGAATTTGACATTTTACTTGTTTTGATGGTTAACTTGCAAATGCAAGTTATTGCCAAAAACTCTTCATTTTCAACAGAGTTCCATTAAGTATAATTAACATTTTAAGTAAGCAGAAGCTATGTAAACTGAATTAAAAAAATTAAGTCGGCATTCATTTAATCAAGTTAAAAGCATAAACTTGATAAGAGGAAGTAGGAATCTTCAAAAGAAGTTCACTTGCTTTAAAATCTCAATTTACCATAACTTTGTGGAATGTTTTTTTACAATACGTTTTAAATTCAAAAATTAGTGACAAAATCAAACCTCTGTCAGACTTCCTTCATGAAATGAGATGGAAAAACAAGATATTTAATTCGACGCACCTATTCGCCAACGTGCAACACCGATTCTCCCGCCAGCTAATTTGATGACATCAACGTTATTCTAAGAACAGTGCGTCAGAAATGTCCAAAACACGCTGTGATCTGGAATCTGTAGGACTGTGAATAATAAAGTGGAAGTGACCTTGAAAGCCCTAAAATTGCTGATGGAGGAAATAGACCTCATGTTCTTTTGAGCTGTGGCTAAAATGATAAATGGTAGTGCCGTTTTCCCGGATGGAATTGCTTGCTGTTGTTGAGAATCACAAAGTGCTTGTTCTTTTCCCCTTGCTCCTTCATCTGTGTAAACTTCCATTTGTCTGGCCCTCAATATTCCTCGCTCATTTGTCCGCTTCTGCCACAATGTCAACTTTCCTCGGCAAACTGATTGGAACGCTTTCCAACAGGACTGGAGCGCTTTTCTTCTTTTCCCCCGTTGCCATTTATCATCCTGATGAGGGCCACGTTCTTCGGGGGAGTACATATGTTTTGGACATAACCGCGTGTAGGGCAGCCGTTGATGTAGGGGGGATCGCAAAAGGTCGAATGGTGACATTCGGGGGGCTTCCTTTGGCTCTGATTGGACTTTTTCTCATTGGAATGAAGGGAAATTGAAATAATCTCCAATGAAAATATTTTGATGTAAGCCACACAGTTCTGGGGTCGAGGGTTTGATCCCAGGTGGGTCCTCACTTTGTGGACTTTGCATGCTCTCCCCACTCTCGTGGGTTTTCTCTAGTAGTAGTAGTAGTAGTAGTAGTAGTAGTTCTCTTTAGTCAACAACATAAAGAAGTAGTCAACAACATAAAGTAGTCATCAACCTAAAGAAGTAGTTAACAACCTAAAGAAGTAGTCAACAACCTAAAGAAGTAGTCAACAACCTAAAGAAGTAGTCAACAACCTAAAGAAGTAGTCAACAACCTAAAGAAGTAGTCAACAACCTAAAGAAGTAGTCAACAACCTAAAGAAGTAGTCAACAACCTAAAGAAGTAGTCAACAACCTAAAGAAGTAGTCAACAACCTAAAGAAGTAGTCAACAACCTAAAGAAGTAGTCAACAACCTAAAGAAGTAGTCAACAACCTAAAGAAGTAGTCAACAACCTAAAGAAGTAGTCAACAACCTAAAGAAGTAGTCAACAACCTAAAGAAGTAGTCAACAACCTAAATCAGTAGTCAACAACCTAAATCAGTAGTCAACAACCTAAATCAGTAGTCAACAACCTAAATCAGTAGTCAACAACCTAAATCAGTAGTCAACAACCTAAATCAGTAGTCAACAACCTAAATCAGTAGTCAACAACCTAAATCAGTAGTCAACAACCTAAATCAGTAGTCAACAAGATCATAATCTGATCATTTGCGGCGCGGTGGAGGAGTGGTTAGCGTGTCAGCCTGCACAGTTCTGGGGTCGAGGGTTTGATACCTCACTGTTAAGAATATGCATGTTCTCCCCACTCTCGAGTGGGTTTTCTCCAGGTACTCCCGTTTCCTCCCACATGCATGCTAGGCTAACTATATGTTAAATTGCCCCTAGGTATGATATGAATTGTCCTTTGTCTCCTTGTGCCCTGCAATTGGCTAACCACCGATTCAGGCTGTCCTCCGCCTGGTGCCCGTGGTTAACTGGGATAGACTCCAGCACCCCCACGCTTGTGTGAGTTTTCTCTGGGTACTTTGGCCGGTTTCCTCCCACATTTAGAAAAAAAGATGCAGGGCACTATAGACACTATAAATTGATCCTAGCTGCAAGTGATTGGTTGTTTGTCTCCTTGTGCCCTGCAATTGGCTGCCCATTGATTCAGGGAGTCAGCTGGGATAGGCTCCAGCACCCCCAGCATCCCTTGTGAGGATAAGTGGTTCGGAAAGGGAATGAATGGAGACGAATAACATTATATTTGCAGTAATCCCTCGATTATCATGGCTTCACTACATCGTTTTTTTTCCTGAGGAAATTTTTTTTATGTTTTTTGTTTGTAAGTTCATAAAAATGGGGAAATCCACGCGACTTGGACTCAGCACTGAAGTAAAAAAACAAACTGGTTAACATTTCTACTTTGAATGGGATTAGTTATGCCTTGCCTGGTTTTGATTTGTTTCCCTGTCTTTCTTGTTCTTGTCTAACTCACTATTTTTTTTCCCTCTACAAAAACAGAATCTATCAACACGCGTTGCTTTCATACTCGAGAAAAACCTGTCATTAGTAAGACGGACTTGCGATCGTCCAATTTTTCCCTTTCGTTCAAGACGTATCGATTTACTACAAGATCATTTCGTCGTCAATGTTCAAATCACTTCAACGAGCGCCACGCCAAGGGTTAATTCAAAATGTACTGCCGTTCCTGCGGTAACATTTTCTTTTAAAAGGTCAGCAGTCTTGAGCGCTTCTCATTTGCATGCACGCTGGATAAAAGCACCTTTCGCCGGTCCTCTGTTTGTCTTTCTACGGCACACAAATACCCTCCTTCTGTTGCTTGCCCGAGCGCATCCCCCGGCCGCCAGGATCCAGACAATAGAGTATTTAATTGTCAAACTTTATCATCCTTATTGTACCTAGTGCCTGTCCGCCAGGCGAATTACGACGCGTGAGGAGACGTCTGGCGGTGAGCTCAGAGCGCAAAGAGAAATGACTCCACAGACACTTTGTCTTGCTCTGTGGCTAAAAATACCTCCAAGGCCGCTTTGTATTTCGGGGAATGAGGATGCTAGCAGCTTCATTTTTACAGAACTCGGATGTTTTCGCTTTTTCTGCGGGTTCGTAGCGCTTCTCTACAGTGGAAGGTCGCATGCAGTCAAGGATTGGCGAATCGGAAAGTCGATGTCAGTGACACGTTTTTATCGAGATGTGCGGTTGGTTCACTTTAGTTGGATTGGCGTGGTGACCATTTTATTGAAAAGCAAGGGTGGTTATTTTCCGGGGATGTTCATTACAAGCGTGTCTATGGTTCAGTCTGTGTTTCCTCTCAGTTTCAGTCTGTTCTTGACATTTCTTTGAATTATCTATAGAAGTCCTTCAAAAAATACATGTGCACTTGACATTTGTCTTAGTGGAGGCTGATGCTGACATTATCCATTGGCTAAGAATTCATCCGCGCAATTGGGTAACAGTTATTATTGAGGTGTAGTCACGATAGCATGGTAATGATTCTTTGGAAACATTATATTTACAGTAATCCCTCGATTATCGCGGCTTCACTACATCGTTTTTTTTCTGGGGGAATTTTTTTTGTTAATTAATTTTTTGGGGGGGGTAAGTTCATAAAAATTTGAAAATTCACGCTGAAAGTCCCCCGCTTGTTACTAGAACTCAGCACTGAAGTAAAAAACTATATATATATATATATATATATTTATATATTTATCTATATGTATGTATGTTTATATATATTTATATGTATACATATATGTACATATATATGTATATATATATATATTTATATGTATACATATATATATATATATATATGTATGTATATATACATGTGTGTATATATATATGTATATATGTGTGTATATATATGTATATATCTATCTCTATATATACGTGTATATACGTATATATGTGTATATATATATATGTTACTAGAACTCAGCACTGAAGTAAAAAACTATATATATATATATTTATCTATATGTATGTATGTTTATATATTTATATGTATACATATATGTACATCTATATGTGTATATATATGTGTATATATATGTATATATCTATCTATATACGTGTATATACATATATATATGTATGTATGTGTGTATATATATATATATATATATATATATATATATATATATATATAAATAGGATTGACCCTACTTCGCGGTTTTTCATTTATCGCGGCCATGTCTGGTATACATTAACCTCGATAATCGAGGGATTACTGCACTCCTACTTCATTTACAATATGTGCGCATTTGACACAATCAGTTATAAAGCATCAACAAATGGTGTTCTTGAAAAATTGAGAAACATAGATAAAAACAATCTTATATAATCAACATTTAGCATTTTCGGTCAACTTAACCAACTGATGTATTGATTCCAGATGGGTCTGAATCAATAATTTCATTCATTTTATACCAGCTCTTTGTAATAGCCATGTATCGTACTGTTGTAACAGTGACACCGCTTTCCATAGATATATCGATCCAGGGAGTAAAGTAACAAAAACATATGACCATCAAGAAAAATCTATTGTGTTTTCGAAAGTACACACACTGACCTGAGTTTCCTAGATATGCAATTTAAACAGATTGTTCCCTCTTGTATTCAATGCTTTTCCAATCGAGTTAGTGTCGCAATAATGTCTTTAGTCAAGTTATAAATGAAGACCGACGGCAGTGAGCCATTCTGTGGTGGGTTGTGTGTGTATGTTAGTGTATGTGTGCCAGATGGGGTCTTGCTTGGAGGGACAGCATGAAACTGGGAGATGCACCAAATAACAACCTTTGGTTGCACTTGTTGTCCAATGACTGGAGGCCTCATTTTAATCCCCCTCATTTCCCTGCATTCATTGGCAGAGGTGACCTTGGCCTCGTTTCCCTAAAATGTCCACTTTTCCCACTTTTTCTAACTGCAGGAAATTTCATTTAATGATCAGCTATTGCCATCTTTTGTCTAAGGAATTGTTTCAATGTTATCAGATGGCATAAACTTAAAGTAGATTTAACCTGACTTTTTGTTTCAACACTGACTGCAATGTGTTGAACTTAATTAATCACCTGTGTGGTTGATTGGATTTGAAATTTTAGTTTTTAATGGGTTTGTGTTTTGAGTGCAACCACTTGTGTTTACCAATAACTGTTTTTTTTGTTCTTTTTTTTAATTGGGCTGGGAATCTAGAACAGCGGTGGTTAACAAAACAGTGATGCACTGCTGTTTAACAATATGTTCTTTCAATACAATTTGCATCTGTTTTTCTATTGCTCTTGTCAACATTAGGCAAGCTGAAGCCAAAGATTATTAAAAGAAATCCTTAGAAATATGACTATCACTACAAGAATATTCTGATCTTGAAAAAAATAAGTTTTACTTACTGAATTTTCTCACATATAAGCCGTATTTTTCGCTCAAAGAAATGACTAAATCGAGGGTACGGCTTATATGCGCATAAATTAGACTTGACATGCACAAAACTGCACGGTGACAAAGACCAAATGACATAACGCAAGGCGATACGGCCATTTATTTCAAAATAGAGAAAAGATCAAGAGATAAAACACTAAACAAAATTTATTTTGTCGCCTATGAATGAAATTTAAGAAAAAATCAACCGTATCTTGCATAAAACGTGAAAAACTCACTTACTTTTGCCTGCCATTGCTCGCTTGGGGCGCCGTTATCTTACCTAGGGATGACAAACTAGACTGCTACAGACACACTTCCTGGTTGTACTGCTCACATGACTTCCTTTTTGAATTTGTCAACGCACAGGCAACACCCTTTCGGAATGGGCAATGTTTTGATTCATACAGTATCTCAGAAATAGCAAGGGCGATGATTTTTCTTAATATTTTCCCTTCAAAGTAACACATTTGTACTCCCTATTAAAACCATGAATATGGAGGTGAAAATTGTGAATAAGGGGTGGCTTATACGAGAGAAATTGTAAAATTCAACGATTTTAAGGGTGCGGCTTATACGCGGGGGCGGCTAATATGCGAGAAAGTACGTTAAGGATACCCCTCAGATGCGATTCTACCTAATGATGAGCTGCCTAACATTAATTAGCAATTCAGTGTCTCTCTGAAGGACACTTTAACACTGTGTTTTGAAAGTGCCAATCTTCTGTTTACAAGATGTCCGCCCAAACCGTCACCACCATACTAATAGTGTTCCTGAAAACAATGCCAAGGTTTTCCGACCTACAGTATTTTGCAACTCAGACCCACATATCGGGTTTCTATCTTTCATCTGAGCCCAGTCGCCGCAACAAGCGAGACCCCCAGAGACAGCCACAGATCGGAAGCCCTGACAAAGACAGACGGATCGGTTGGTGCCAGATAAAAAAAACATTTCCTTTCTCCCCAGTGCTTCTAATCAATCACCGTCGTCAATCCATCACCTCCCTTATTCGTCTGCACAACCTGGGTGGCAATCGCCACGTCGTCAGTGATTTGAAACCCAGTCTGTCACGGGAGATGAGTAAATTTAGATTATGGATGAGCCTCCATTTTGTCTCGCCTTCCGTCACTTTTCGGGATGAATGAGGATGGCCAATCAGTGTCCGTTTAACTGTGCTACTGACAAACGAGCGTTGATGTAATCCCATCCCGGTGACCATAATCGCTATTCATTACCACTAACGTGGCCATCATTACAGCTTTTGTGTGGGCAGACGGCTAACATCACTGTCACTTATTACGTATTGGGAGCGCTAATGATAGCAATATGGCGGAAGGATGAAATGAACTGGGTGGGACCTAATGTTACGCCCACGCCGGTCATTAGGAGCAATCAAACGGCCATTCATTATGAGGATGCCATTAAGGCTCATTATTGCATGGATGGGAATGGACAAAGCTGCATTATGGGAAGCTTGTTTATAATTGTATCATTTTTGTCTTATTTGGGATGAAAATGTTAGTCCATAATTATTTGACGTGTGGTATTGTGTCATTTGAATGAAAAAATTGAAATATTTTAATTAACCTGTTTTAGAAAATAAAGGGAAAGTAAGGAAGTTTAGAAAACCCTATTTTGGAAATAGGGCCAAATCAATAGAATGTTTTTATTTGGGTTTTTCACATACTAAAAGGTTTCACTTTGTCAACCATGCTAACAAATATTTAGTTTCAATGAGGGGAACGGTATATCAGTTATTTTTTTATCTTTTAAGTAAAGCAACAAAAAATGCATTATTGTTGACCAAACTTAACAACAACAGCAAAATGACAGCTTTTTCTTCCATTCTATCGTCAGAAAGTGAAATGCATGCTCAATCGGTTTAGTTCTGGGGAATGACTCAGCCCTTCAGTAACATTCTACGTCCTTGCGTTAAAACTTGAAACTAATAACTGTAACAAATCCTTATGTAATATTGTAAACAAATCCCTTTCTTGACCCGAATAGAAACAAAGGGATTTATCAATGACTATTTATCAATAAATTTAATAATATATATATTTTTTAATTAGTTTTTTTATTTTATTTAATACTATTTACTATATATTTACCATTACAATGGTTACATTGTATTTTGGATATATTTTTTTATTTACATTTTTTTTTAAATTTAATACTATTTACTATATATTTACCATTATAATGGTTTAATTGTATTTTGCATAATTTTTTATTTATTATTATTTTTTATTATTTAATACTATTTACAATATATTTACAATTACAATAGTTACATTGTATTTCGCATTATTTTTTTACTGGTCTAAAAATGAAGATTTTTAGAAGAATTCTTGAAGAAAAAACAGATTGGATCCTAAATCAAAAAGTCAAAATTAGCGGAAAACAAAATTAGCGGAAAACTAAATTAGGGGAAAATTAAATTAGGGGAAAACACAATTAGCGGAAAACAAAATTAGCGGTGAACAAATGACAATTGTGACTAAAACACACCAATGTACGTGTGAGGTTCTTTGCAACATACGCCGATAGCACTTAAGTAGTTCATTTATTTGGTTTTGATTTCAACTGAAGTTTTGCCAACTTCTCCTTCAGGTGGTGATCAAATCCAGCCTACCATAACGCCTCCTTGACATCATGACTGCAGACGACGTCACTCGAGCCACTTCTGAACCTCAACTTGAATGAAGTTCACACAACGGACTGACTCGCACGTGCTATTTTCTACCTCTTATTGCAGTAAGCTTTTTGTGTATTTGTGTGTATATTGCTCTCGTCCCAATGGGAAATGGTGAGAACAACATCTCTGGACACTCTGCCCCACTTATCACTCTATCTTGGTATTCCTTGGGAGAACTTTTTGCATTTGCTCTGAACACATCTTCCCCAATTTTTGTCCCAATTCACCTCTCCGTGTGAAAACGTTCTTCAAATCGGCAACCTGATGTCTCTCCACTTTTCTACCCAACGGCTTCTTTACCTCAATTAGCACTGTTTCAATTCCCATAGCACTGACCTTACAGTTTCCCCCCTAATAATTGCCCTAAAAGTATAAGTATAGTTTTTCTTCAAATGTATGGCACGTTGTTGTCAGACTTTTCAGATTAGGAACGCAATTTTCCCTTGGTTTATTAACCGATCTGAAACTTGCCATATTTAGCCCCCAATCCTTGGCGTCAATTCCAATCGAAGTTGACCAAACTCCATAACCGGTCGCTCATGGACACCTTCCCTTCCTTCTCCTCGACACCCCCCAATACACCAACCATCCAGTCGGTGTGCAAACCCTGCCTCCGGGCCCCGTGGAGGATGAGCGATGGGCCCACGCTGGACTACGACTCGCTGCTGTCCCCAGCTGGCTCTTCCCTCCCCGGCGGCGGCGGCGGAGTCGGCGGTAGCGGCAGCCCCCCGCTGTCCCTGGTTGGGGTGGACGCCGAGCAGCGCACCGCTCTGGCCTTCGTGGGGCTCCTTATGCTCTTCCTGGTCTTCTTGCTGGTCAGGTGCTTCAGGATCCTACTGGACCCCTACAGTCGCATGCCCGCATCATCCTGGACTGACCACAAGGAGGGATTGGAAAGGGGTCAGTTTGATTATGCGTTGGTGTAGAAGGGGATCAAGAGGGGTGACGTTGCACACGGTTACAATTTGCCGGAATGGACTATGAATCTTTATTGGGAACGCCCAAGGAGATTATGGGTACTCGTTCACCTGGTTTAGGAGGACATGTCTTTTGTCTTTGTGTAAATAGGAGGCATAGGAGGACTGCACTCATGCAGGACCACAAAAAGCCAAAATAATGAAGCTGCACAGCTGCCTTAACCTGACACGTTGTGGGCCACTAGCTTGACAGTACACAGCACATCATATGAGCAAAATGTCAATATACAGTGGTACCTCGAGATACGAGCTTAATGCGTTCCGGGATTGAGCTCGTATGTCGATTTACTCGTATCTCAAATTAACGTTTCCCATAGAAATGAACTAAAAACTAATTAATTTGTTCTAACCCTCTGGAAAAAAACACACCAAAAACAGGATATTGAATTGGAAAAACATTTTTATTTGTTCTAATTCGCCATCTATTAACAAAGTAACAAATAACTAGTGGTTTGATAGTACTAAAATGTGTTTAATAGTACTAATTTTGCGGATTGGAGAGAGAAAGACTTTTTGGACGGCAACACGCTCGTAACATAACATAAATAAATTTAAATGAACTTGGATTACGATGCAGACACACTGAAAAATGTATTTAATCTAACCTCACACTAAACTTAATTGTAATTTTGTTTTAAATTTTGATAGCTTTCTTCTCCCGGGTTGGCTCTATTGGCCCCGCCTCCATCCTTACGCAACCCATCGAGGGTTGTTTGCTTTTGTATTCCCTTCAAAATATTCCCAAAATGATGCACACAAATGTCCTCACAATAGGATAACGCACGACCACTTGCCAACGAGAAGTAGTATATACTCCTCCCGCCATTCGCACTGACTAACGGAAAAAAACACCGAAAAAATGCAATGCTCCGCCCCCAAAAAACATGGTTTCTCCCACTGTTCATCTTAACCAAGTTAATATGAGTGAAAGTTTTCTCCACCACGTGATTATTTCGTACTGAGCCAGCAGACATGAGTTAAATTTCCACTACTTCACTTTTCTTCTCTGCCATGGAAAAATACCCCCAAAAAGTCAACACAATTCTATCAAAATTGACTGAATTTTGGTGATAGTCATCACATTTTTGTGTCATTCATCTTTTTGACAACTACGCTCGTTAATATTTTCTGCAAAATTCTCTCACGATATACCAAGATTGTGTTTCTTTAGCCCGTGCCCTTCCACTTTGAAATCTGCAAATTCAAGGTTTACATTTGGACAGACGAAATCAGACCACGGAGGCAAAAACGTCAAGTTTACACTTACGCAGAGGGCCCTTTAATGAATCTTGGCATTTGCAAAGCATCCATTAGTTATGTGCTCATCAAGGACTGCACATGCTAACATTTTCTTCCCTGCTGATTGCATTTGTCGAGGTTAATCCTTGAGTAGCACTGCAACTTCAGATCCTTTAACGGCCAAAGCAGGTAGTTTGTGTCTCTTCCACGTCTTATCACTGTTGTGTATATTATATTTGTCTATAACTCCAGAAGCCATATTGAGTCAATGTATCGTGCAATGAAGAAGAGTATATGCCCACTTCTCAAATCCTCATTTTCTACATAATTCTCATACTTAAAGTGTTTAAGGCTATAAAAACGTAAATTCCTGCAACAGACTGCGATAACCCATTAAAAACAAAAAAACGGGGAATTTCGTAAATTGGATTTTGGGCGCAGTTTTACTTGCAGTTTTCAAGCAAAAACTGTTGGTGTGTTTTGAATCGTTATTTTGGTGATCCAGGTGGGCTTCAATGCAATGTCAGGAACTGATGGTGGATTTTTTTTCCGTAAAGGGCAGAATGCGGCATAACAGCCAGTTCCTGAAGAATCAAACAGTCCCTGAACACACCACAGGATGACTGTTGTTGTCCTATTATTTCTATTAAATAATACAATATGGTGATTGAGTGGGTAGTGGGTCGGCCTCGCCGTTCTGGGGTCGAGGATTCGATCCCAGGTGGGTCCTCACTGTGTGGAGTTTGCATGTTCTCCCCGGGCTTGCGTGGGTTTTCTCCGGGTACTCCGGTTTTATCCCTACGCCCAAAAATATGCAGAGTACATACCTGTCAACTTATACGTTTTCCTTGTATTTTATACGTTTTTTTGATCATTTCAAATTGTGTACGGCGTATAACGATTTTTGTACGGGATTTTTTTCAAGTCCGTTTTTCGTAAAACCGATCTCGTTTTCCCGTTTTGGCAGCAGACGAAAATATCATCGCCGACTGTTAATAGTATTGTCATGCTTTAAGCACGATTACCCTTTCACTACATAAATATAGCGTCCACTTTGGAGAAAATTTTAGACTTTTAGACTTATTCAAGGTTTGGGCTCAATGTGGCACAACAGACATTTATATTCATTAAGTAGAGAGAATTTGCTGCTAAAATCCAACTACTGTTTAGAATTCTAACTGGCTCCATCACTTAAAAAAATGTAATGTGGACAGATTTAATTTTTCTAACTAAACTATTTTAAAGATTTGTCCATTTTTTCCGAAATTCTGAGCCAATTGCTGAAAACGACAAACTCAAAAATGTCTACACACCTGATTCTGCAGTGGTGAGTAAATATGTGCCATGTTGGATTTGTACGTTATTTTTTTTAATCGCTTAATAAGGTGAATTGCAATCATTAATAAGGGGAGCAATTGGCTGAGGTTGACAGGTAGGCTGGTTGAACACACTAAATTGCCCATAGGTTTGTGTGTGTGCATGTAAAAAGTAATTATACATTTTTTTTAAAGCCCTTAGTTGTTTTTATAAGTTACAGGGGATTTAATGGGTTCCTTGAGGCGACGCCTCAGCCAAAAGTCCACCCACCGCCAATCTAGAAATGATCAATGAGTGCAAAAATAACGTGAAATCATGCGTGAATAATTTCAAACATAAATCGCACAGGAATTTAATTCGAACCCCTGGCCAAACTATTAAAAAAAAAAAAAAAAAGAGCTTTGACTTATAGTCCGGAAAATACGATATATACATTTCACATGGGTTATCTTTGTCTAATATTTACGTTTGATGATCCTTAAACATTTAAGTGGGGAAAAATATGTAAGAAAATGTCGTTTGGGAAGAGGATAAATACATTTTTACAGCACCGTACTTGTACATAGTACCGTAAATATGTTTCTACTGCGAGTATAAGCCTAATTTATGTTGATTTGCTTCATTTGCAAGTGTGGTGTTGAAGCAAAAGTACCTTTAGATCAAATATTGCTTTATTTTTCTACTCTCGACTCAAATTTGGGGGTCTCCTTTTTGCTATCTTCCCGTCCCCCGATTATGTAAAACCGCAATGTAGATTTTGATAGTAGTGACTCAGCTATATCTCGGCAAGTATAAAAAATTGTTTTTTTTCCCCTCTGTTTTTTAATGCCATCTTTTTAAGACTGTTTGCTTTGGTTTTGATACACTGGTATGATCTGTTAAAAATGTTAAAATAAATACATTCTCTCTTCGCATGTGGATGTTTTCGTCGTGTTCTAATTGCAACCAAATTTACATAGATGAATTTTAGATGCACATGAGGTTAAAATTACAACTTTAACTAAAAAATTAAAATGTTAACTTAAAAATTAAATAACTAAAAAATTAAAATTGTAACTAAAAAAATAAAATTAAAATGTTAACTAAAAAAATAAAATTAAAATTTTAACTAAAAAATTAAAATTTTAACTAAAAATTTCAAATTCTAATTTTAACTAAAAAATTAAAATTCCAATTTTAACTAAAAAATTAAAATTCTAATTTTAACTAAAAAATTCAAATTCTAATTTTAACTAAAAAATTCAAATTCTAATTTTAACTAATAAATTCAAATTCTAATTTTAACTAAAAAATTCAAATTCTAATTTTAACTAAAAAATTCAAAATCTAATTTTAACTAAAAAAATTCAAAATGTAATTTAAACTAAAAAAATCAAATTTAAATTTTTGGGTGGCCTGGAGTTCTGAGGTCGAGGGTTCGATTCCACAAACTGACATCCTTCTTTTCTAAACCCTTTCTGATAAAAATATTTTTTTAACCGTAACACCCAGCCACAAATGAACACTTAAAAAATACTATAACCCACAATATTTTATTGCAAATTGTCATTGGAAAAAGGTTTACAATATAACTTGAATCATTCGGATCTTCCAGACTGCCATTGACAGCCCGTCTTTGGTTCGTGTCTTTGCACATCAACGAGAATCAGAATATTAAAAAAAACAATGTGATTTATTGATCTTTTAACGAATAAATGTGCTGCGTACAGATGATTGTTCTTGTTTAAAAGGACCGAAACTTCAAGCCAAGATGTTTTGTTTCCCGTCTTATCCAACACAACACGGTTCAGTGCAAAAAAAGGTGGTAATGCTGATGGCACTTTTCAAGTTTGGCACTGAAATCTTACAAAAAACACGGTGAATAAGAGACACAAGGGCACTATAAAGATACAAAGTGTTACAACAAAGATTTTTCCAGATTAGAAAATAAGACAAAATGGTTATGCGTGATAAACATGGCCCAGTGCGAATGCTGAAAACAAGAAGGATCTTTTTTTTTTAGCACCATTACGAGCCGAGCGGGAGTTGGTCAAGTTTGCGTTGACACTTATAGCATTTTTTTATAAACAGTGTAAACTCCCCTTATGCTGACATCAGTGTTCATTTAAAATCCCAGATACGTACTTTAATAAGAACTAAAAGGCCTTCAATGTACTGTTTACTTTCTTTGTTTTTTTTTGGCTGTCTTACCATAAAAGTCACTCAAAAAAAATATACACTTTCAAGAAGCACATTTTAGTAATATTGTTTTGTTTTTTGTCCTTTTTTCAGAACGGAGACAATACAAAGTACAAACAACAAAAAAACTAAGCCTGGCACAAAATGAATAACAAATGTCACTTTTTGCAATCCAGATTCAAGACTGCGTCCTTTGTACAGCAGACGGGATTTTCTGTTCTATAGCACCTGCTTTTCCTCTTTTTGAGAGGAAAATAATATGAGAAATGAATAGTATGACCCGACAGAATTTTTTTGTGTGTGCATGCATTGATATTTTAATCACTATACTTTCATTTACAGCTTGTGAAGACTGGTAGCCTATTTTTGTTAAGTGTAAATGGCTCATGAAGAACACATTTCTGGTCGGATGACATCTTTGGTAAGAATCAACATTTTAAAATCCCCCCCAAAACGGGAATTTATGTGATTTTTAGGACCTGATGTAGCTTGTTTGTAAGAGTATTCCCTGCTCATGGCTATAGCACCCTCTTTGGTTTGCATGCTAGCATCACACTGAGGTAATTTAACACTTTAATTCCACGTTTGGTAATCCTGAAATGCCGCGTTGGCTGCGGAACGACGCAAAAAAATGGGATGCAACGACGGGTGATGTTTGAAAATGAAGATTTTGGATGTGTCATGACGAGGCCTCATTTCTTGTCAGACATTTCTGGAAGTTTGATAAGATTTTGTGCTTCAAATTGCATGCAAAAAGACAATTATGGCTGCTCTTAGCACTTTTTTTCCTTATGAATCCTGTGCTGGGCATTTTTTTGGGGGGGGGGACTTGTCTGCCTACAAAAGTGCTTCATGAACTTGTGTGCCATTGTCTTTTTTTCAAAAAGCACCTCAATAAATTAGAATATCGTGGAAAAGTTTAACTATCTCGGTAAGTTCAATTGAAAAAGTTAGTCAGTCCAAAATGTTTGAGCCTTTTTCGTAGGCCAATAATTTTGAGAATGTTTGTTGGAATTAGCAAAAATTTTCACAGCTTGTGTAGAAATGGTTCAAGTTTTTGTGTGTAATGTTTGGCATTTCTATCTTTTCAGGTTCAGAAATGCCGTGTGTTAGATTATGTTCGGTCTCAGGTACTGAAGACACTGCAGCGTGCCTTCTTTGCAAATTTTGCAAAAGGTACCAACTACAAAACAAATTAGGATCAAAGATTTCAAGAAAAGGTCTGGAATGTGGGTTTTTACACTTCGCTGTCTAACACTCTTCCGAGGAATATGCAGGAAGGCTTCACGAACCTGCTCCAATGTCGCTGCTGTTTCAGAATTATTGGCTGGAGAAATGGGGTCAAACATTTTGGAACACCATGTATTTGCGGGCCAACCTCAATGAAAAATGTGCACTAAACAGGTAAGTTTGTTTTTGGTAAAATTATGGGTGCTACTCAAAATATTGGATCTCATGTCCTCGTTGGGCTTACGCCATACTACCCTGAAAACGTCTGATCTTGGAAGCTAAGCAGGATCGGACTTGGTTACTACTTGGATGGGAGACTGCCTGGGAATACCATGTGCTGTCACCAAACAGGTAAAAGTTTGGTTTTGCTAAAAATTATAGGTGCAAGTCAAAATATCAGATCTCATGTCCTAGTTGGGCGTACGCCCTACTACCTTGAAAACGCCCAATCACGTCTGATCTTGGGGTCAGGCCTGGTTAATGATTGGATGGGAGACTGCCTGGGAATACCAGGTGTTGTCATCAGACAGGTAAAAGTTTTGTTTGCTAACATTACAGATGCTACTCTAAATATCAGATGTCATGTCCTACTTGGGCTTACGCCATACTACCCTGAAAACGCCTGATCACGTCGGATCTCGGATCTAAGCAGGGTGGGGCCTGGTTAGTACTTGGATGGGAGACTGCCTTGGAATACCAGGTGCTGTAAGTTCTTATATGTTACGAAAGGGAATTCATACCTGTCAACCTCTGCCGATAACTGCCCTTATAAATGATTATGATTCCCCTTACAAACTCCCCAAAAACACTTACAAACACCGTACGGGTCGTACGGTGTTTGTAAGGTTTTTGGGGAGTTTGTAAGGGGAATCATAATCATTTATAAGGGCAGTTATCGGCAGAGGTTGACAGGTATGGGAATTATATTATAGAGTGCTCAATTAGCCTGTGAGAAGCAGTGGCATCTCTAATTCACACAGAATCTATTGGGGCCCCGTGGCCTAAGTAGTTAGTGCCCTGCCTCTCACCTCTGGCGACCTGGGTTCCAATCCCGGTTGGTGCCGTGTGGAGTTGGTCCCTCACCACTGATTCTGGGTGTCCCCATGCTAGGTGGTGAGGGACCTCAAGATTCTTGGTTCCCCCTAAGGGGGACACCCAAGAAATTAAAGTTAAGAGTTTTCTGTATAAGTGTTTTTGTATAAGTTGGGCAAGCTCCACATGGCATCGACCAGGATTTGAACCCAGGTCACCAGAGCCGTGAGGCTGACGCACTAACCAGTGAGCTAATTTGCCTTGCTAGCATACAGCACTTGTTATTTCTAGCCACTCTCCTATTCAGCCGTTAACCAAGCCCGACCCTGCTTATCTTAGACGTGATTGGGCATTTTCAGGGTAGTATGGCGTAAGCCCAACTAGAACATGATTTCCGATATTTTGAGTAGCACATATAATTTTAGCAAAACCAAATTTTTACCTGTTTAGTGCACATTTTTTATTGAGTCTGGCCCGCAAGTAGTGTTCCAAAATGTTTGACCCCATTTCGTAGGCCACTTTATATTATATAGATTCTAAAGTCAGCAAAATATTTGTCAGGTCAAGTCCTACCTGTTAAATTAAAAATATTTATTTAGGTTTGTCATGCCATTTCTGTCAGTTAAGATTGTTTTTAACGCAAATAGTCATCACTTTTTGAATTGAATCTCTGAATGTATTTCAACGATTTTCTATGTTACTGAGATGCCCCTCAATTTTTTTTGTCTACAACTCGCAGTGATCTTCTCAACACGAGTCTTTAACGTGGAAAGATGGACACAAGTATATTCATGGTAAAACAAAACAAACAAACAAACAAAAGAAGCAAATTGGAAAAAATTGAAATCACACGAAATATGAACACATCGTAACATGAACAGGAACAAAAAAAAAAGTGGTGGTAGAGTTGGGCTGATTGACTCAGTCTTTCGTAGCCCTCTGCTGGGTACAAGGTTCAGGCTTTCAGGGGGTCAGTCCAAGGGCAGATCAGTGCAGGTGGATGAGAAGCTTGATTCGCAGGGCGCCCCCTATCTCCCCTTGTAGGTAGTCCTTATCGTGCTGCTCCTCCAGCTGGTTTCGTCTCCGGGGCCCGAAGAGAGGCAGGCCGGCGATGTCGAGCCGGTAGGATCCGGCGGAAGGCGGCCGACTTCCCAGCCTCAGCACGCTCTTCCCGTCACGGCGCTCTAGCAGTCGGAAGTGTTCGTCGCCGTTTCCGTGGGTGATGACGTAGCGAACGTGGCGCTCCAACGGCTGCAGGGCGGGCAGGAGCTCCAGCAGAGGCTCCTTGTTGAGGAACGACGCCAGGGTAAGGTTCATGGGGATGGAGGCTTGCGTGTCAACGCTGGCCAGGCTCACTGGCTCCTGGAATAGAGCATTTAAATTTCATCATCATGTCTCCGATGCGTAAGACGGCGTTTCCCAAGGAGCGATGGTCAGTTGTGCCGTGGGAAATTACAATTCAGACGTTGGAATATTCCGAGAGAAACTTCTTCATATGGTGAGATTAAAATCTAACTATTTTGAGATGAAAATTGAACTAGGGGTGAAATTTTATATATTTAAGTAGACCTCGATGTAGTAGTTAATGAACATTGAGGGACTGGCTAGTTTCTGTAATGGCTAAATTTCATAAATGTTGCTGACAACGTTCTCATCAAAGGCAAAATTAAAATTGTTAGCGATTTTTACTGAGGTTTACCTTTCGTATGTGGCTTGTCAGCCCAAGAAATTATTCCCGCCATTTAAAGTAGATCTGTTCTGTTTACTACAAACTATTAAATGGCTCTACCAATGTTTGACTTAAAATAGGCTAAGAAAGTAATGATAACTCCTGCTCACATTCATGCTAAAATGTATTATGGGCCGTAGTGTGCTAATGCCTAGTATTGCCATGGTCTGTAGGTCACCGGGCGTCCGCTGGTTTAATGCCAGGCGATTGATTTCCAAACACTGTGAATTGCCAAATGACTGACTTACATCGCCGAGCTCATTTTCCTTTGCGTTACGTTTGTGTCGTCCGTTCTTTCCTCCTCCATTGATCTTGCACTCGTAGCAGGCCTCGGGAGACAGACTGTCATCATCATCCCCCTCCGTGCCAAGTTGGCTTGGGAAGCCTGAGCCTGATATGCAGTGACTGAAAACAAAGGCAATATAGTCAGAAAAGAGAACAATTGTTGGACTTGATCTTGATACATTCTTCCTTTGTGTGCATTGGATTGTATTGGACTGGATAACTTTTATTCATCCCGTATTCGGGAAATTTCATTGTGACAGTAGCAAGAAAAGGCATAGTTATAAGTTAGATCTCCAGTTATTCCATCTTTGGCTTCCACGCTCACCGAATGAAGGTAAAGTTACTTTGACCATTTGTTAAGTAGGTTGAACTCACCCCTGTCCGGCCCTGTAGAAGCCTCCAGGACAGCCACACAAATATCCTCCATCCGTATTGGAACAGCCGTACGAACACGGGTTGTTGCCCATAGAGCACTCGTTGACGTCCTGGCAGCCGCCAGCAGATGACTCAAAGTCAAAGCCGGAGGGACACATGCACTTGTAGCTGCCCAGCGTGTTGTAGCAGGAGGCGGAGCCACACATTGACCCGGACTGGCACTCATTTTCATCTGTGCAGAAAAGGACAGAATATGAATGTAAGCACTAGTGGTACCTCAACTTACAAATGCTTCTACACGTTCATCACTCATCTTTGGTTTGACTGAGTGTGCATAACATAATTTTAAGTTGTGTTTATGTGCTTGTGTGCATATGTTTACTAAGCTACCACTCGCAATTCCACCGCATTAGAAAATGTATTTGCGTTTCTAATTCATTTAAATGGCTTAATAAATAATTGTCTTATCTTTTTACTCTTTTTTTGCAGACATATTTCAACCAAAATAAAAGCACTTTGATCATTTTAAAGTTGGGTTTTTGGAGGACTGTGGAGAAAAAAATGAAGTATGCTGAGACTTGTGACTCACCAACACACTGGTTCCATTGGTAATGCTGCACATAGCCTTGAGGACAGCCACAACGGAAACCTCCCATCATGTTCTGACATCCATGTTGACAGCGGTGGTTACTGCCACACTCATCCACGTCTAACAAAGGTCAGTGTGTGTCAGTGTTTTAACACCAAAACAACATGCGAAACTGCTTTGGCGATATCTGAGCAACATCGCACCTAAGGTTGACTTACCTTCACACCCCAGGCCCGTGCTATCCAAAGAAAAGCCTTTAGAGCACTCGCAGTTGAAGCTACCAGGAGTATTGACACATGCAGCCTGAGAACTGCACGCGCCGTTCTGACCCATGCATTCATTGTTATCTGGAAGATTACAATAGATAGTTCAAGCTTTCACCCATCATGAAGAGGATTGAAGGGATTTTCTTTGGTGCCCTACCAATGCAGGCCGTTTGATGCTGGGTGAAGCCAGGTGGACACTTGCAAGTGAAACCCCCGATGGTGTTGACACAAAGGAACTGGCAGTTGTGTTGTTTGGTGGAACACTCATCCAAATCTGAGCAGGAACAAAGAAGAAGAAGAAATACCGCATTAATCATATAGCTGTGACCTTGATGAAGTCTGGGGAGCTTGACTTTCACAAGATGTGTGAGCAAATGTTTACCATAGGCTAGTGCCACTGATATTTTTCATTAAAAGGGAGATCACTATGAATCCTATACAATTAGGGCCATGTAAAAAAATATGACGTCTTTGTACCTTTGCAGGTCTTGCCATCAGGCTGCAGAATGTATCCTCTTGGACAGGAGCAGAGGTAACTGCCTTCTGTGTTTTTACACAGGAAGTTACAGGGCTTGGGAGACAGCGCACACTCATCCATGTCTGTAAACAAAAAACTCACAGTTGAAAAACAGAAAGGAAGCAGTTGCCTTACCAAAACAACAATGAAAGTAAGTAGATAACATTCTATTCTATTCGGAGGTCAGCCTTACCGACACATGAGGTAGCAGTAAAGTCGGTCTTGTATCCAACGTTACAGTGACAGCGGAAGGAACCAATAGTGTTGATGCATTGACCGTTGAGACAAAGATCTGGCATCACCTGGCACTCGTTGATATCTGGATTAGAAGACAAGTGTCCACACCCAATTAGAAATGATGTACGCTTGCCATTGAACTCATGTTGTTCAAGTAGCCTATTCCCAAAATGCCTTTAGCAAGTGCACACTAGGCATGCACCTTGCTTTGACTATTACTTACCCCTCCCATCTGTAGTGTAGCCAGGCCCAAGAGGACACATTCTTTTGTACTGGACGGTGCCAGGCAGTGGGCAGAGCTCACACTGCGATCCCCAGCCTCGACCCGTGTTGCAGCAGCACTCGGACTTAGTCACGCTGTTCCGGTTGGTGGACGACTGTTGACACATGGTCTGCAGGACCTCCATGTAACAGAAGCCCTTGCGATTATCTGGAAGAAGTTGGAACATGGTATGCTTGTTATGGGTTTCAACTCAATTGAATTACTAACACTCCTGCTTGCATGCCATCAATGTCTTACCAATACACTCTGTTCCAGTGGAGCTGGGCTCGAAGCCATCGTTGCACTCGCAGCGGTAGCTTCCCACAGTGTTGATGCAGCGTCCGTTCTTACAAATGCCGGGCTTGGCTCTGCACTCGTTCAAGTCTGCAAGTCCACGGGAGAACGTTGACAGAGATGTGAGTCACAGATGCTTTTCTATTGTCATACATTTGTTTCTCAATGCCCAAGAAGGTTACTTAAATCTCTCAGAAACATGTTTTCTCACCCATACACCCTTCTCCATCAGGTCGCCTCTGCATGCCAGGTGGGCAGATACACATGAATGTGCCAATGAGGTTTTTACATGTCATGCCCTTGGAGTCACAGTCATCCAGGCCCTCGGAACACTCATCTTGGTCTAATGGGAAGGCCATTGACAATACGGTAAATAAGTCAAAAGTCTTTTTTTAAATAGTTTACAGTGGTAAGTCTGCTTATTAAATTAATTGGTCATAACTTGAAGTTTTCGCCATGTATGAGTATTTTGCATGTAACAGTGTAGTTGGCTGGGATGGGCTCTGGCATCCCCCGTGACCTTATTCTGCCAATTTCAGAATAAAATACAGGAAGTGTATTTACATTTCGGGGGGAATGTTTTTTTAGGGGACGGGGATTTTGCATTTCGCAAATTGAATTTCTTTTGTATCCTGAAACACAATTTCCGTATCCGTAACCTGAATATTTCGTAAGTAGAGGTAGCACTGTCCTTTCAAAATTTCCGTAACCTGAATATTTTGTAAGTAGAGGTACCACTGTCCTTTCAAAATCTTCTTACCTCTACACATACGGTGGTCGTCTCGCAGCACGTAGCCGGCTGGGCACATGCATTCGTAGGAACCAAAGGTGTTCACACATCGGAAGGCACACAGCAGAGGGTTCTTTGAGCACTCATTGATGTCTGCAAGATGGGTGGGATTCAACCATGAGCAAAGGAGAAAGTACACCGTAACAATGCCTATTTGGATGACTGACCTTCACACGTCATCATTGGTCCAGGTTCAAAGCCCTCCTGGCAAGAACATTCAAAGCCTCCCACCACATTGGTGCAGGTTCCATTTCCACAAGGGTTTCCAATGGAGCACTCATCCGTGTCTGCAAAGGACACAATTTGGAAATCATTAATCAGCTACATTCCCACGTTGCCCTTTTTTCAGTGTCGAACATGTGGTTACTAAAGTAGGTGTTCAAAAGAATACTTTGAGACGGGAAAGTATAAAATGTATTCTCATGTGATGAAGCTGATGTAAGGATTGTTTGTAATCTAATATTGTCCAATGAGCTAGAAGTGAACATTAAAAAAAATCTCTGCCAAAATGCAGCTCGTAGTGTGAAAACATTTGTATTCGGGCTTAATATTTTCTTAAATTAAAGTCGATAAGAATCACCTTTTTTAAAATGAAAGTAACCTACCGACACAATTAACTCCAGTGTAGTCCAAGTTGTATCCAAAGGGACATTCACATCGGAAGGAACCATCTGTATTGATGCAAATACCATTCTGGCAAATGCCTGGGTTATCCAAACACTCGTTCATATCTACAGGAGAAAAAAAACAATACCTATCAGACATGCATTATTATATTTAAAAGTAATCCATCATATCGGGTCATTTCGGTTGCATGATAAATTACGCACCCTCACGGGCATTGTCAAGTCCAGGCAGCGCTCCGTGGCCGTAGGGACATAGAGTGTTGAAAGCAGCTAGAAAAAATATGTTGAAAGGTTAGTTTTATTATTTTACAAATGTCATTATGCGCATATATTAATTCAGCTTTCTGCACATATTTCCAGGACTAATGCAATGTCAGAAACTACATTCAAACTGTAACATCCAACACTGTGTCAGTATGGCACTCAAGCTCCAGGAAAAGACTGCACAGCCCAAAAGATCATCAACTGCCCCCTACCTACCCTGTCCAGCTTCCAGGCTTCTCTGTTTGTTGTTGTTATTTGTGCACTAAGTGGTGGAAGCTTTAAATTTCATACTTGTATAATGACAATAAAAGCATTCTATTCAATTCAATTCAATTATTTGAAAGTTGCAAAATAGTACCGCAATTTTAAGATCTGATGTGGTCATATTTTGTTTATAGGTTCTGGTGCAGACATCAAGGACAGGATGCCGCATTGCCTTTTACACATATAATTTAAATGCTCATGCTACTATAACTGAAATGCTTCCTCTTCCATGAAAAATAGAAGGCTTTAATATACAATTCAAACACTCACAAAAAATACTGAATCGCTCACACCGACTTCTGAATTCAAACTAAAATGTAATCGTAGTATGACCATGATTGAAAGATATCTTTACCAAAGCAGCACTTTGCTATAACAACATTTTGCTATGAGACCGTTCCAGCCACGTAAAAGGCAAAATGTTTCTTTATTGTTGGATAATTTCGTACTCATTTCTTTTGAGAGAACGTAGCCAGAGTGCCGCATTGGCACTGTGTGAAAGCATGCCATGTATGTTGTTACATACCTTCAGTCTCTCGGGGGCACAGCTCGCAAGGAAGACCCCAGCCCTCCCCGGGCATCTTGCTGCAGCAGCACTTGGCCTTGGTGGTGTTGAAAGCTTTTGGTACGGAACACTTTCCTACCTCGAATTTGGTGAAGCAGAAACTCTCCCGAGTGTCTGTCGTCAAAATGGTAACAACGAAAAGGATTTTAGAAAGTTGTGTCGGAATAATTGAGACACGTTTACACAGAAGCACAGAAATGAGCTCATTTACTGACAGTAAAAGTAGTAAAAGAAGATCTAAATAATTTTAAAAACTCCAATCCATGCCAACCCAGTCAAATTTGGAATGGATGTGTCTATCACTGTCAAAGGCAGTCGTAGAGTTAAATTAGTATTTACATAAATAATTCATCAAACCATTAACGGATAAATGTATTCATCACAAACGACAAAATGAAATAACTTCACTTTTTAACATCTTATATTTAAACATATCACTTTTTATATTAAACCATTTACAAAGTAATCAGGAATAGGTATAAAGAATAAAAGACAAGATTTTGTCTCACCGTAGCATCGCCGCTTGTTGTCAGAGAGCACAAAACCTGGCTGGCAAGTGCACTGGAAGCTGCCAGGCGTGTTTGTACAGGTGCCAAACTGGCAAAGGTTCGGTTCCACCTCGCATTCGTTAATATCTGGATAAGACATGAAGTAAGAAAAACGTGCTGCAAGTGCTGAAGAAAAGATTATTTATGACTATAGGTGTATCAATGTCTGTCTTACCAATACACTGGTCATTCTGCACCTCGTAACCCGGTGGACAAATACATCTGAAGGAGCCATCTAAATTCTGACAAGTTCCTGGGGAGCATGTCCCAGGCAGACTCACACACTCGTTGATATCTATACGAGGGGTAAGAACAGTGTTTCAAAAAATGAGAACTCAACAAGTGGTATTAAACACAATCAAACTTACCAACACAGTTTTTCCCATCAGGTGTATTTTCATAACCTTCATGGCAGAGACACTGGAAGGAACCTAGCCCATTGATGCACTGTCCATTTCTGCAAACTTGACCCTGGAGGGCGGTGCACTCATCAATGTCTGCAAGTAATAAACACTTCTGTTAACCTTTTATGAATCCGTGGATACGTAGAAACATATTTCAACAATGAGTACTCCGTACCCATGCAGTCATTGTTGTGTGTGAGTTCAAAGCCAGGGAAGCAGAGGCAGTTGTAGGACCCTACTGTGTTTTTACAGGTACCGTTGCCACATGGCTGTCTGTCGCATTCATCAATGTCTAAAGGTCCAGAAAATATTGGTGTTAAAAACAGCAAAATGCAAGGAAATGCTCTGTTAAATCCAATGTTGATTATCCTTATACTCACCCATGCACATGGTCTGGTCTGCAGTTGCCTTGAAGCCGTTGTGGCAGAGACAACGATAGCTGCCTTGGGTGTCAATACACTCTCCGTGGCTGCATACATTTGGAATTTCCTGGCATTCGTTGCGGTCTGACGGAATGAAGGACGCAAAGAGACGACGTGTGAATGTTGATAAAAGTCAAGCATTCCAAGAAAGCCACACACCAAGAGGTAATCTAAGATCTACTTTTCAATAAACCAACCTCCCACGATCTACAGTTTTTTTAATCCGGGCCACCGACAAAGTTCAGCAGTTATGTATGTTCAGAGGTGTTCACACATTTCAGCACACGAGTTACTAAAGAAATAATCGAGTCAAAAAGATCTACCCGTATATGTATTTAGTCTTACAACTTACGTTGATGTTCCATAACCACATACTTTGTACAGTTCGACTTTATTTGTATATTTTGCTCAGCACCGAGATGGAAAGGGCGGAAACTGAGTAAACTCCCGTCCCCTCACCACCAAAGGGAGCCGAATTGAAGCATACAATTGCGGCACATATTTGAAGTGTCCAAAATCAATGTGTCACTTAATGAGCAGTTGTCACAGCTCGAGGAGAGACTGACAGCTACACACATAAGAAGTTGTCTTCGGCATTGAGGCTCATCAAAAGAGACAGATATGCATGTTAAAAAAATAAATAAAGTATATACAAAGTATTGCGCATGCACACATCATGGTGTCGCGTTATGGACATAACATTGTTCATAGCAGACTTGAAGAAATCTTACTGTATTGAGCACATCATCCACACAGTATCCATAAGATTTCAGGGCAAGATATGATGTAAATCCTATTCTATCAAGCTGTGCCTAGCTTACTAACGATGAATGCCTTGGTGGGTATTGCGTATATCAAATATTAAGGACTATTGGTGGCCCTTACTATTTTAAATAGTTGGCCAGGCGTGCAACCTATACTCAGATGCGACTTATATATGTTTTTCCCCTTTTTTATTGGACATTTTTGGGCAGATTTGACTTATACTCTATATTGCGCGACTGACAGTTTAAAAAACAAAAACTTCCTGATAATCGCATTCCAAGAGAGCATGTACTTACCCACACAGGCCCCACTAGGCGATAGTTTGAACCCTGCCGAGCACTCGCAGCGATAACTGCCGGGTATGTTGATACATTTGGCGTTCCGCTGGCAGAGGTTGTCTCCGCTGTTGCACTCGTCAATATCTTTGCAGGATACAAACAAAAAAAATCAATGTCTAACAACAAGCAGTATTGTTTTTTTTAAATTTGCTGCCTGTTATTTTACGAGGGTTACCTTCGCAAATGAGCAGTATATTGTTATAGCTGAAGCCCATTGGACATTCACATCGGAAGCTTCCGATTTGGTTGATGCACACGCCATTGGCACAGATCCCTGGAATCTCCCTGCACTCATCAATATCTGCAAACAAGAGCAAAAAATATATAAAGTGCGTACATGTTTCTTTTCTCATAACACGGGGCAAAAGGGTGCCAAATATAATACAAAGATTTTTGCTATTAAGTTCTTTTTCTGGTTGGCGAATTTAATTGGCTTTTTGTACGTTGTCATTTGGGGAAACTGAATTTGTATATTTCAAATAGATCTTTTATAAGTTATAATAAAGAGGAACATTTGATATAATCGAGTAAAATTATTCCCAGTACAGTGGTACCTCGAGATACGAGCTTTTTGCACGGCAACGCGCTCGTAACATAACATAAACAAATTTAAATGAACTTGGATTACAATGCAGACACACTCAAAAATAAGTTTAATCTAACTTTACACTAAACTTAATTCTAATTTTAACTTTTGAAACCTTTCTTCTCCCGGGTTGGCTCTATTTGCCCCGCCTCCACCCTGACTTTCAGATCCAACCTATCGAGGGTTGTTTGCTTTTGTATTCCTTTACAATATTCCAAAAATGATGCACACAAATGTCCTCACAATAGGATAATGCACGGCCACTTGCCAACTATAAGTAGTATACGTATACTCCTCTCGTATTACCGATCGTTCCGCCATTCGCACTGACTAACGGGAAAAAAAACAGAAAAAATGCAATGCTCCGCCCAGTGCTCGCAGAGACATTACACGAGGGAGTTGCGACCAGAAAGACAGTGGCCATGATGTTCTTATGAGCAGCCTCTCGCGTCCACTCTATGCTCAAATATCAAAATTTGTCTCGTATCTCAAGATAAATATTTGCCCGAAATGTTACTCGTATCTCAAACTGCTCGTATGTCGGGGCACTCGTATATCGAGGTACCACTGTACATATTTTCAGTATATAAGCTGCCATTGTAAAAGAAAGTTGAGTGAAAAAAATAGTATTGATTTGTTATGACAACATATGACTTGCATTATGAACTTACCAATTGGCTTCCCAGTGTGGATATCAATGATGAATCCGGGAGCCTGGTTACCACAAAGTAACTGATACTGAGCTGAAAAAAAAGAAGAATGAGTCAACCTTAACAAGAAACAAAACACAACTGCATTTGAGCACGGAGTATTCGTTAACTGTGTAAAACTCACAAGTTGCAGGGGTCGGGCAAGCCTCACATGGCTTGTTCCATGCCTTGCCGACATTGTAAGCACAGCAACACATCTTTTTGGTCATGTTGAACGACAGCTCGTTCTCGCACGTATCGTTGAAGTTGCGGTAACACACACTTTTCCTCATGTCTGAATTTCACCCACAGAACCGAATCAGCAACAGGACTTCAGCAAAAAACAACCGGTCCGGATGCGTCACCTACCCATGCAGTTATTTCCTCCATTGACTTGCATGTACTCCGGCGGACAAACGCAAGTGTAGTTGCCCAAGGTGTTGTAACAGGTACCGGGTCCGCAGATCCCAATGTGGGTGGTGCATTCATCAATGTCTATTTGTTTAGAAAGTGTATTAGTAGTATAGGTAGATGTATAAATAAGGTTGGAGTGGGTCGTGAATCATCTTACCTTCACAAATTCGAGTCTCCTCGTTGAGGTAATAACCTGCCGGGCATTCACATTGGAAGCTACCAAAAGTGTTGACGCAATTTCCACCTTGGCAGAGGCCTGGAAGCTCCTGGCATTCGTCAATATCTGGAGAACAAATCATATACTGTAGTATAGCTCCTTATTGATCTTAAAGAATGAAAAGGTCGATGGTTTACCTTCCAGGATGACAGTAATGGGGTTGGGTCTGAAACCTTCTCCTCCGGGACAGAGGGTTCGATATTCGGCTGTTGTAAAAAAAATCATGCTGTTAATCTCTCGGAGAGTGGGAATTAGAATTTATATTTTTTTAATGAAATTTTGTCTTCAATCTATTTTTTTAATGTTTCAGGTAGTGACGATACTTTATAATGTCCTATTTAAGTTTTTTTTTTTTTTAAGTAGATTAGGAGGTTGTGTGTACTTGAGTTAGGGGCGGGGCAAAGTTCACAGGGGTTGCCCCAGGCTCCGCCCAGCGAACAGCAACAAGAAGCTCTGGTCACGCCCACTCCAATTTCAGCGCTACAGGAGATTCCGCCATCTCCGCGTGGTAGGATGTCCAGAAAGCAGTTGCCCACACGAATATCTGAAATCCAAAAAATATCGAAACTTTTTAAAAGTAAATTCAAATGACTGATACTTAGTGCTTAGTGTAAATTAAAAGCACACACGTGACAGTACATGCGCGTACTATGCTAATCCTTAGTAAAGATTGATATCGAAAAATAACACCATACCTAAATACAAGTGCAAAAAAAAAAATGGAAAGCTTCATTCAAAACATGGGAAGGATGATTCAACAGGAAAAAATATTTTTAATAATATTAAAATTTCTTAAAATGGTAAATTGGTAAGTCTGGGCTTTTCATGATTTAAAAGCATCAAAATGATGGCAAAAAAATCTGGAAATAGTATTTTACAGTATTTAAACTACGCTACTAACACTATTTTATACTTCTACCCACCTACACAACCCACGCCAGTTGGGTTGAGCTCAAAATCAGCCGGGCAGTTGCACAAGTAACTTCCTGGTGTGTTCACACACAGCCCGTTGATGCAGTTCACTGGGTCGGCGCACTCGTTGATATCTGGAGTGGTGCAAACAACTTCATTTATTCACGGCATATCATCACGGAAAGCCAGTCTTAATATAGAAAAACACTTTAAAAATATCAGTTTCATTTATTCAACGTGGGACAGCACATATTAATGAACATATTTATATTCATGTTAATGAACAAATATATGTAAAGCAGTGGTGTGCCTTCAGAAACTTCAAGGCCTTCTCTGCTGGCCTAAGAAATATCTGAATCATATATTATATTTTGTCCATCAATACTTATTAAATAATTCCAAATTTTCAAGACGAACTTTTCAAGAAAAAAAAGCTGGACATCATTAAGAAAGGTCGGACTATTCCAAAGCAAACAAGCCTGTCAAAACCGGGAACAAGCATTTTCAGCACTAAATCGAATAAAAACGTATGCCAGAAATACGACAGGACAGGCTAGACTTTTAGCATTAGCTTCGATGGTGATAGAAAAGAAGGAGGAAAGAAAGGAGAATGGATATTGTGTACAGTTAAAAAGGATTTTTGGTGATGGCTATTTTCCTAAATATAATATTTCAATTGTATGAGGTTATTATTGATCATTTTTTATGTGTCGCAGCTGTAGCTGCAGTAGAGGTTTTATAGCCATAAAATAGTTTTTGAGGGTTGGATTGATTCCGATAGCTGAAGGCGTCACTAGAAAATTCATGGACCGCCACTGAAGTAAACATGTAAGATTGTAGCCGAGGGCTAATTTCCATCTTTAGTTCCTTTGTGTAGGTTGGAGATAAACGATGACACATACTAGACACACACACACGTAGCAGTTTTAGATAGAGTTGTGATCGCAATTTTGTTCGTCTAACAGCCAGGCTTAAAGATGATTGGCCAAGAGGTTCAGAGATGGGAATTCACATATTTTAATTGGTATTGAGTTCCTGGTATGAAGGTGTTTTGGCTAAATGCAATCTTTTTGAAGGGAACTACACATTCACCTCTAGAGCCAGCCCTTGTTGATATGTTGGAATTTTTTTGTACAAAATCTTGCAGTAGAGGAGGAGCTTTATGTTGGAAGGATTTTATAAACTAAGGTAGCATCTGCATACTTAATAGTATTGTTCCAGTTCAGGCATTTTTGCTTTTTTTTAAATATCTGACAATGATGGTGCGTTTTTGGCTTTCTATTCAATACTTTCAAAATATGTTATATCATCTGTTATTATACTTATGAGACTAACCTGTACAGTTTCCGCCGCTCCGATCAAGCTCGTAACCATCATCACACACGCAGCGGAACATCCCCGGAAGGTTCTGACATGTTCCAAACACGCAAATGTTTTGGAAATTACACTCATCGATATCTGTGGCAGAACATGAAGGAGATTTTAATGATCTACTTGAGGAACAAAAAAAGGAAATAGTTAAACGAGAAAGATTTAAGTGCACCTTGACAGGCCTTGCTGTCCTCTGTTGGTGTAAAGCCCATCTCGCACTCGCAGCGGTAGCCTCCCGGTGCGTTCAGGCACTGGCCGTTTTCACACAAGTTCACGTTGTCGGCGCACTCGTCCATGTCTGGCGTAAAAAAGTATTGATCAGACGTGACGGTTTTGCTTCTCAGAGTCTCGAGAGGTCAACAAAAATGTTTAGGGGCCGCTTTAAGAAACCAAAAAAGTCGTACCAGAGCAGGAAAAGCCATCCCCGTTGAAACCATCCTTGCACGTGCACCTGTAAGAGCCTGGCGTGTTGACGCAGTCTGCATTCAGGTTGCAGTTGTGGTCCTCTGCCGAACACTCGTCCATATCTACACGTAGTTTACGATTTAATTTTGCAGTAAATCTTTGTCTAGGCAGTATTTCAAGAAGGTGATATACGTTATGTGAATAAAAATTGGAATATTTACCGATACACTTGATGCCGTCTCCCAGCCAGCCGTCACGACAGCGACACTTAAAGCTCCCGGGAACATTGATGCAAGCGGCATGCATGTCGCAGTTGTTAGCACCGATCTCACACTCGTCAATATCTGCAAATATATTCAAGAAAGTGTATTTATTAAGATGTTAACTCAGGCATTCAGTCTATTGACATTAATAGTCATGAAAATTTAAGTCACAAGTGTCAAAGTGGCGGCACGGGGGCCGAATCTGGCCTGCAGCATCATTTTGTACGGCCCGATAAAGTAAATGAGTGCTGATTTTATGTTTTAGGATCAAATTAAAATGAAGAGTATAGATGTATATTCATATTCCTGATTTTCCCCCTTTTAAATCAATAAATGTAAATTTTTAATCCATTTTTTCTGTGTTTTTAGTTCAAAAATCATTTTGTAAAATCTAAAAAATATATATATAAAAAGCTAAAATAAACATTTTTTAGATCTCGAAAAAACTAAATATTCAGGGCTTTTAATCCAGTTCATTTAATCCATTTATTAAAAAAATCTAAATATTATATCTAAAATGGTCCGGCCCACATGAAATCAAGTTGACGTTAACGCGGCCCTGACACCCCTGATTTAAGTCATTCAATGGTTGACACTATCCATTTTAGCTGAGAGAGCTGGCAAAAAATTGCAGCCAAACTCTATATGTTGTTTCTTTTTTAAAGAAACATTCAGTACCATGAATTTTACATTGTATTTTTTTTCATCATCCTTGGGAGTAAATTCCGACTAAAATATAATTGTTGAAAAAGTCCACTCTAGTTATGCTTTCCCTTGGGAAGGGCCATGCAGTAGATCTATGATCATTTCACATAATAACATACATATACACAACAGTAACAATTTTAATGATACCTTATTACGAAATCAGAAGCAGGTAAACTTAAAATTTAAAAAAGTTTCCATCCTGCACTCTGGAAGGTGCTACACAGCCATAACAGCCAAGACAAATGGACTCAAGGACAGTTTCTTACCCAAGAACTGTCAACATACTCAACTAATTTACAATTAACTTAATCAAGACTTATTGCTAGCCACTTTAGTCACTTTGTACCACTTAACCATGTTGACTACTACTTATACTAATTTATTATGTTGACCACTTATTCACCTATTACTATTTATTGATTATTTATTTATCATTATCTATTTTTTTGTTTGTTATTGAGTTCATAGACTCAGCGAATAGTGGTGCACTCTCAACAACTTGGCGCTGAACGTCTGCAAAACCATGGAACTCATCCTGGACTTCAGATGGAACAAGACGGCTCCGCTCTGCTGATCTCACATGTAGTACTACTTATTTATTTATTTGTTATTTATTGATCATTTATGTGTCTGTTTGTTGTTGTTATTTGTGTACTACCAGATGAAAGCTTTCAATCTCATTATACTTGTATAATGACAATAAAAGCATTCAATTCAATTGAATTTTCAACGAAAACATGCTTGAAATTGCTCATCATTTTAAATGGCAACATTTCAAACAAAAAGGATTTCACAGTCTGGATGAATTTGACCCCCCTGAATTCGTGCATATATATGTGGGTATGCATTGGGCACCTGTGCATCCGGTGGACCCCTTTTTGACAAAGTATCCAAGCTGACAGTGACAGATGAAGGAACCCTTAGTGTTCTCACAGTCACCGTGGAGACAGATGTTTGGGTTTAAGTCACACTCGTTCACATCTGCGAGTGTAAAAATAGACAATCGAAAACATGTGAGTGATTTTGGCATAGATGATCAAATTGAACGATATAAAACATCTTTTCTTCTCACCGATGCAAGTCCGCATGTCCATAGAAGCCATAAAACCGTCATAGCACAGACAGCGGTATTCTCCGGGAATGTTTGTACACTGGCCTCCGTCGCAGATGTCTGGCGTCTCCTCGCATTCGTCGATATCTAATCCGAGGGAGATGGTTTAAAACGTTGGTAAAAAGAACGAGGAAAGAGCGTGGCGAAGGTCTTTCGGTGTACCTGAACATGTCCTCAGGTCGGGCATGAGAGCGTAGCCTTCACTGCAGCTGCATTCGTAGCTGCCCTCAGAGTTGGTGCAGTGGGTTTCGCACCCTCCATTCATGATGGTGCACTCGTCAATGTCTGAAAAAAAGGATTTTATATACAGTATGATAAAACTATCCTTACGGATTTTTAGTTCAAGTTGAGGAATAGGGTTAACTCACCAACACAACCCTGTCTGTCTGGTGTGGCCTGGTAGCCGGTGTCACATGAGCACTGGTAGGTTCCCGCCATGTTGACACACTGGCCGTTCTTGCACAAGTTGTCACTCAGCTGGCACTCATTCACATCTGACGAAGAAAAACAAATATTTATAGTGGCAGCTATATCAGAAATAATGAACTAGCATATTTTCTCGCATATAAGCCGCATCTGCGTATAAGCCGCACCCTTAAAATTGTCTTAAAATCGTTGAATTTGACGATTTTTCTCGTATAAGATGCCTCCTGAATCACAATTTTCACCTCCATGTTCATAGAGGGAGTACAAATGTGTTACTTTGAAGGGAAAATCTTAAGAAAAATCATTGCATGTGGTATTTCTAAGATACTGTATAAATCGATTGCTAGATTGCACATTCCAAAAGGGTCTTGCCTGCACGTAGACAAATTCAAAAAGGAAGTCATGTGAGCAGTACAACCAGGAAGTGTGTCTGTAGCGGTCTAGTTTGTCATCACTAGTCAAGATGGCAGCGCCCTGAGCAAGCAATGGCTGGCACAAGTAAGTTTTTTCACGTTTTATGCAATATGCGTTTTTTTTCTTTTTTAATAACCGTATCGGTTATTAATTGTCTTGCATTGTCTTGTGTTATGGTGTTTCGCCTTTGTCACCTTGCAGTTTCATGCATGTCAAGTCTAATTTATGCTCGTATAAGCCGTACCCTCGATTCTGTCATAATTTTTTTTGCGACAAATAAGGCGTATACGCGAGAAAATACGGTAACACAATGATATCATAAAACCACTTCAAACTGAAGCTGTTGAATGAAAATGCGTGTTATTATTAGACCATGTAAATCTACAACAAATATTGCAAGATCATGACTCAAAACAGAATACTTTTACTTCATTCAAGGTCAGCCTTATTGAGTTTGTTCTACTTTTGTATGCTTGTCGCAAAAACGTCTCCACTGATTTCCAAAAAGAGACCAATAAAGAACATTGTAAAATCGGGGTGTAAATCTAGCCTCATCCGTGACTTTGTCCTTAAAGTACCAGAAGGTTATCCTTTACTGAATGACCTTCAAGAAAATTTTGTAAAGTCATTCATTCCCCAAAAGCTTTTTTATGGAACCTCATTCAATTGAGTACGTGTACCTACAAACCTGGACACTTAAACTGGGGCCAAAGTTGTCAATATAAGGGTCCCTGGCCAACAGGGCCACACATAATGTATTTTTTTTCATTTTGTAGGATGCCATATAGACCCCCGAAAGTAAAGTTATTTTCCTCTCGGCCACATGTGTCAAAGTGGCGGCCTGGGGGCCAAATCTGGCCCGCCGCATCATTTTGTCTGGCCCGAGAAAGTAAATCATGAGTGCCGACTTTCTGTTTTAGGATCAAATTCAAATGAAGAGTATAGATGTATATTATATTTCCTGATTCTCCCCCTTTTAAATCAATAATTGTAATTTTTTAATCAATTTTTTCTGTGTTTTTAGTTCAAAAATCATTTTGTAAAATCTAAAAATATATAATAAAAAAAGCTAAAATAAACATTGTTTTAGATCTATAAAAAAATGAATATTCAGGGCTTTTAATCCAGTTCTTTTAATCCATTTATAATAAAGAAATCTAAATACAGTGGTACCTCGTCATACGACCGTTCGTCATACGGAATGCTCGTCTTACGGGGGAAATTTCGATCGAATAATTCGCCCGTGATGCGGTCAAAGTTTCGTGATACGACCAAGCCAGGTTGCCATGGCATTTTTTTTGGCATATCTTTCGTGTATAACAATATTTACGAGCACCGGATGAGCTATTCAGACCAGGAAACGCACAACGCGCATGCGCGGTGAAAAGAGGGCTTTCTGGGTAATGAAGTATACTCGTGCTCGCAAAAGTATCCCCGGCAGCAACTCTATCATAGGCGCCGTTCGATGGGACGCGAACACAGATGCTACAAGGTAAAAGGAGCCGCTAGCCAGCACCCTGAAGCTCCCATGAGAAATCCGACTCGGATCGCTGCCGCCTGTGCGACGAGGAAACAGAGTCGTCTGAACACTTATGGCTCCGCTGTCCGGCCTTAATGACCGAACGCTACCATCGCGGCTTGGGCAACTCCCTGGATGAACTTATCCGTGTTCCAGTGGCAGCCCTAGCGCTGCTGAGGGTAATCCTCAGGCGCCTGAGGTGAAAAAGAAGAAGAAGAAGAAGAAGAAGAAGATGAGCAGCGGGGCGATCGCTGATAAGACTGCTTGCTGCTCGTTGGCAAGTGGTCGTGCGTTCTCCGATTGTGAGGACATTTGTGTGCATCATTTTCGGAATATTTTGAAGGGAATAGTACGACAGCAAACAGCCCATCGATAGCGAACGTGAGGGTGGAGTGTTTGTTCTGTTTACGAGTGCGTTGTGTGGAGGGAAAAAAAAAACGAAGCCCCTCTCCCCTCGGCGAAATCCGGCCAATTTTAGTTAGATTAAACACTTTATTTCTATTAAACCACTCGTTATTTATTACTTTGTCAATATATGGCGAATTATAAGAAATAAAACATTTTTTTTCAATCCAATATCCTGTTTCTGGTGTTTTTTTCAGAGAGTTGGAACGAATTAAATTGTTTCCCATTCATTTCAATGGGAAACTTTACCTCGAGTTACGAGTAACTTGTCATACGAGCTCAGTCCCGGAACGGATTAAGCTCGTATCTCGAGGTACCACTGTATATCTGAAATGATCCGGCCCACGTGAAATCAATTTGACGTTAAAGCGGCCCGCGAACCAACCCGAGTCTGACACCCTTGCTCTAGACCAGGGGTAGGGAACCTATGGCTCGGGGGCCAGATGTAGCTCTTTTGAAGGGTGCATATGGCTCTCCACTAACCTGTAAGGTAAAATATGGAAACCGCTGATGAGAGAGCTGAATCCCGAATGTACTAATAGGAGCGTCACATCAGCACTACCTCTACCGCCTTTTTAATAGTTTTCTAAAATTATTTTCATTAGACTCTTCTGCATGCATACTCTCATTGATACTCATTGATTACCAACAGCATAAAAATGTTGTCAAAAGAATTTAGAGGCTTTTTTTTTACTTTAAAGTTGGTGAAATGACTAAAAATGTACACATTTTCATGTATTTTTACTTTTGAATTCTGAGTATGGCTCTCAAGGAATAATATTTAAAAATATCAACTGTTTATGGCTTTCTCCGTCAAAAAGGTTCCCGACCCCTGCAGTCTAGGCAGTAAATCCGCCGGTGTGATTTTGTGGCGCACCTTCACAAGCAGATCCGTCGGCGCTGAGCGAGTGTCCGGGGGGACATTCGCACTCGTAACTGCCTTCAGTGTTGAGACAGGTCCCGCCACGACACAACAGGGGGTTAAGCTCACATTCGTCGATGTCTGCCGGCCGTCGGTTAGACGAGAGAAGGACAAAGGTCAATGAAAAGGGGAGACAACAGAGTCGAGAGACCGAGTTACTCACCCATGCAGTTCTTCATCATCATGAAGCCGCTCTCGTAGCCTTCGAAACATTCGCATTCAAAACTGCCAGGAGTGTTGACGCATGTTCCGTGACCGCACAGGTCCGGGGAAATCCGACACTCGTCAATGTCTAAAGCACAGACGTAGGATCAAAAAGGAGGCCGATAACTCGTGTCATTCTGAGAAAATGTTTTTCTTTGGCCAGCAGGTACCTGTGCAGTTTCTTTCCTCGGCGGTCAGAGCGAAGCCGCTGTTGCATCGACATTTGAAACTTCCAATGGTGTTCCGGCAAGTTCCGTGAGTACACAGACCGTTGAAGACCTTGCACTCATTCACATCTGTGAAAAAACATAGTCACAGATACAGCATTTCCTAACCAAACATGCTACTAGTTATACTATGCTAGGTTCACCATACAAGAACCAATACCACAATTAACATAGATTTACGGATTTTACTGGGCCTCAAGTAGTGATGTCCCGATCCGATACTCAGTAACGGCACCCAATACAGTGACTTTTGGACAGTATCAAAAGGTGGTCCTGAGATCGGATTCGATCGAGTACTTGTGTTTTTAGTGCTTTTAGGCAGCAGTAAATCTGTTGGCTGAGTGGAACTGGTTCTCTTTCAAATCTAATAATAGTATCAGACGATCATGTAATTTTTGTAAACAGAGTATTTTCAAAAAGATTTTTAATTGACCGGTTAAATTATTGCGCCCCGGTGTCCGAGTGTTTAGTGCATCGGCCTCACTGTTCTGGGTTGAGGGTTCGATCCCAGGTGAGAACTCACTGTGTGGAGTTTGCATGTTCTCCCCAAGCTTGCGTGGTTTTTCTCTGGGTATTCCAGTTTCCTCCCACATCCCAAAAACATGCACACTATGCTAATTGTATGCTAAATTGCCCCTTAAGCAATGTTCCCTCTAATTTTTTGTTTGTCTGGGCAGAAAGACAACCTCCCTGAGCACACTGAGTACCGGTGTGAGCAACATCATCATTGCTCGCTATGGGCACACACCAGTAGCAGGTGTATGTCTACTACACCTAAATGATTTATTAATAATAAAATGTAATGATTAATATCTATGAATGGGCGGCCCGGCAGATGAGTGGTTCGTGCGTCGGCCTCACAGCAAAAAAAAAATAAAATAAAATAAAAAATAAAAATTTGTATTTTATTTTGTGCGCTCCATATGATTTACTGTGCGCAGAGAAGATGAGAGTAGTGCGCAATTGCGCACGCGCACAGCTTAGAGGGAACATTGCCCGTAAGTATGAATGTAAGTGGCTGTCTGTCTCATTATGCCCTGCGATTGGCTGGTCACCAATTCAGGGTGTCCTCCCCGCCGTCTGGTGCCGATAGTTAGCTGGGATAGGCTCCAGCACCCCCACAACCCTTTTGAGAAGTGTTTTGGAAAATGAATGAATGGTTAGATTTAATTAGTGTTATTTTTACTACTCTAAAAAAAGGGCAAAACATATTTTTTTTAAAATGCGGTTCAAGATGTACCTTTGTAGAAGGGCCTGCCAGTCAGGATGTCCCTGTTCGCAAAACCAGGTCCCCTCGGGCAGATGGCTCTGTACTCAGCCGAGCTGACCTTGGGACACTCTTCGCAGTCGACACCCCAGGCAGCGCCCACGGAGCAGCAGCACATGTCCACTCGGTAGCGTCCCGGCAGAGGCTCTCCACACTCGTCCTCCAACCATTTCATGTAGCACTGCTCACTGCGCATGTCTTAGAAAATCCAAATTCGCTGGTTACATTTTGCTACCGCACCCCAACTCCCAGTACGAGTCCCCCGTCCTCACCCACACACGTGCGTCCGGTGCTGTCCAAAGTCAAACCCTCGGCACATTCGCAACGGAAGGATCCCTGAGTGTTCACGCAGCGGCCATTCGTACACAATCCGGGGAACACCTCGCACTCGTTAATGTCTAGAAGGGGCAACATCCCATTTCGTCGAATCAGTGCCAGGACGTGGATCGGATCGATTGGTCGTCTTGATCTTACCTTCGCAGACAAGGCCCTTCATGCGAGCAAATCCTCGTGAACAGGCGGTGTCTAAAAAAAGGCCAGTGACAGTATACTTGAAAAAAATGTTTTGTTATCATCATGCGATTGCTATTGCGATTTTTACAATGCATTTCGTAACTATCATTTTTTGCGTCTACTGACCAATCTCGCAGCGTTCGCAGGGGCTTCCCCAGGCTGCCCCCAATGTAGAACAGCACTCCGACTTTAGCGTGGCTCCATTGATGTTCACCTCACAACGGTTGTCTTGGATGGTCAGCCAACAAGTGCTCTTCATGCTATCTGTAGAGTTAAAAGAGAAAACTCAAAGAATGAATGGGACATCTAATGGCTAAAAAGTTTAATGGGCTTGTTTCAGCAGGCACTAATTCATTTATTCTGTGCCAATTAATTATACAGTAATCCCTCGAATATTGTGGTTAATGTAGAGCACATGTGTCAAAGTGGCGGCCCGGGGGCCAAATCTGGCCCGCCGCATCATTTTGTGTGGCCCGGGAAAGTAAATCATGAGTGCCGACTTTCTGTTTTAGGATCAAATTAAAATGAAGAGTATAGATGTATATTATATTTCCTGATTTCCCCCCGTTTTTCTGTGTTTTTAGTTCAAAAATCATTTTGTAAAATCTAAAAATATATTTTAAAAAAGCTAAAATAAACATTGTTTTAGATCTATAAAAAAACTGAATATTCAGGGCTTTTAATCCAGTTCTTTTAATCAATTTATTAAAAAATATATCTAAATATTATATCTAAAATGGTCCGGCCCACGTGAAATCAAATTGACGTTAAAGTGGCCTGCGAACCAACCCGAGTCTGACATCCCTGATGTAGACTAAGCATCGCCGCGATAATGGAAAAATCGTGAAGTAGGGTCACCCCTATTATAATTTTTTTTTCTTCAGTGCTGAGTTCTTTTAGCAAAAGTGGTTTCTACTTACGAGTTAAGCATGGACTTTCACATTTTAATGAACTCTAACAAAAAATAAATGAAAAAAAATGTTTTTTTAAATAACTAATAGTGGAAAAAATCGGAAACGCGATAATCGGGGGATTACTGCACTACTTATAAAAGTAGGGAGTGTAAGGTATTAAAAAGATACAATGTGGTTTTTTTTTCTTAGGATTTGGGTTTACTGACAGGATCTCTCGACAGTTGTGGCAGAATTTCTACGCCCAAACTGTATTTATATCAAAGCAACAGACCGACTGACAGACGGATAGATGAATACTTTCTTGATGACATCACAGAGCGAGAGATGTTGTGAATTAGTTCTACTTTTCCTCCAAAAACTTCGACCACCCAAACAGCAAATCATAATATACTTTCCCCTTCATCTCCCTTAGTGAATGATGATCCTTCAAATTAAAAGCAGATAGGAACCAAAGGCAGAAGCATTTATAGCGCTCTGACGCTGTCAGCCATGCAAATCTTCTTGGATGACTAATTGTACCTTCGACTTCCAGCTAAAGCAAGCAATTTTCCAAAAGTAACAATCCTCCAAACAAGTAAAAACTATAAATAGCAGAGAACTTTCATCTTTGGCTAACGGCATAATGTAACACATTGTACGGCTGCACCAACAGGCAAGCGAATACGGTGCTAATAAATCACCTTCCAGACTTTAGCGTGGTTAGCACAAGTCTCTGAGAAAGTTGAATGTAATCTACCCCATTGTTTCCCAACCATTGTGCCGTGGTACATTGGGGTGCCGTGAGCAATGGTCAGGTGTACCGTGGGAAATTGCAAGATGTCATACGATGAAATATTCAGAGAGAAAAATTCATATGAATATGTTTCCCGTTAGTCAGTGCGAATGGCGAGGCGATCGCTAAAACAAGAGTTATTTATAATACTTCTTGCAAGTGGTCGTGCGTTATCCTATTGTGAGGACATTTGTGTGTATCATTTTGGGAATATTTTGAAGGGAAGACAAAAGCAAACAACCCTCGATAGGTTGCTTCTGAAAGTGTAGTTGGAGGCGGGGCAAATAGAGCCAACCCGGGAGAAGAAAGGTATCACAATTTAAAACAAAATTAGAATTAAGTCTAGTGTAAGGTTAGATTAAACTTGTTCTTGAGTGTGTCTGCGTCGTAATCCAAGTTCATTTAAATTTATTTATGTTATGTTACGAGCGCCTTGCCGTGCAAAAAGTTGTTTGGTTTCAAAGGCATCTACTTTTGCGGATGGAAAGTATGTGAGAGCACAACATTTTCTTAAGTAATATTTGGAGAAAAGTCATAAAATTATGCGATGAAAAACAGTACGTTACTTATTTTTGCATCACTCGAACCGGAAGTTGTTCAGGGTCTGCTTTTGGGGACATTAGGTCAAAGTAAAAAAAAATGATTTTGGAATAATTTTGGAGGTTTATGTGCTTCTTGCTGATCAAACTTTGATTAGAATGATTTATTAATACAGATGACAGTTTTAAATGGAAAGATTTCCAGATGGTGGTGTCCCTTGAGAGTTTTTCAATGTAAAAAGTATGCCACAGCCAATGTTCCCTCTAATTGTTTGTTTGTCTGGGCAGAAAGACAACCTCCCTGAGCACACTGAGTACCGGTGTGAACAACATTATCATTGCTCGCTATGGGCACACACCAGTATCATATACCTGCTATAAGCAGGTGTATATCTACTACACATAAATGATTTAGTAATAATAAAATATAATGATTAATATCTATGAATGGGCGGCCCGGCGGATGAGTGGTTCGCACGTCGGCCTCACAGCTAAAAAAAATAATTCAGATTTTATTTTGTGCGCTCCATATGATTTACTGTGCGCAGAGAAGACGAGAGTAGTGCGCAATTGCGCACGGGCGCAGCTTAGAGGAAACATTAGCCACAGCTCTAAAATGGTTGGTTCGATGGATTCTCAGAAAACCGGACTTTTTCATGGCTAAAAATTAGCATAAGATTAAGATGTCTTACCCACGCAGATGGTGTTGGTGGAGTCCAATTTGCTCCCGTGGGTGCACTCACAGTTGAAGGACCCGATCACATTGCGACAGACCCCATTGACGCATGGACTGGATTCGCATTCGTTAATGTCTGGAACACACACAAACACGGACGCACACCCGAGGTCATGGATGTGGATTGAAATATTAACGAGAGAAAAGTAGGTCAGCCTGCTTCGACCACCAAAAAACAGATGGTTTCCCGTCCGGAATGTGTGATATGTTCACCTTCACATGTCTCGGATTCTGGCTTGAAGACAAAACCTTTTGGGCAGGAACATGTGTATGAGCCAGGAGTATTTCTGCATAAGCCGTTGTCGCATAGTTGGCGATTGACCAGGCACTCATTGATATCTGAAAAAGAGTTTGAACATTGAAGTCATTTGTATAAACGGAGAATTAAGCCACAAAATATTGGTTCCTTCCGACGTTATCCAGCTCATGATCCGTGCAATTTATGACTCTATTTTGCATGGCCATTTGCCAAAGCATGACTTGAATACCATCAATAAAAGTATTTGCATCAAAAGACAACATTTTCATTTGTAATTTTGTATTCTGCCCGGTGTTTGTAATTGCTTCCCTCGTTTCGTTTCAGGAAGACTTTCATTTGTCACTAGGATGTAATGCTAATGTGGGCCAATGCAAGGTAAGCAGCGATAATAAACAATGTGAAATTATTCGTTTATCTGGCTGTGTGAATCAAGATTGAGTTATTTTAGCAATAAAGTTTTCAGTAGCCAAGTGCTTAGCACAATGTAAAACAACTATCCTTCATTTTTTTCTACCTCCACCAGTCAAATTCTTGTAAAATTGTTCATGATATATTTTACCACTACTATTTCAATTTTACTACTACTACTATTTCAATTTTACTACTACTACTATTTCAATTTTACTACTACTACTATTTCTATTTTACTACTACTACTATTTCTATTTTACTACTACTACTATTTCTATTTTACTACTACTAGTATTTCTATTTTACTACTACTACTATTTCTATTTTACTACTATTACTACTACTACTATTTGTATTTTACTACTATTACTACTACTACTATTTGTATTTTACTACTATTACTACTACTACTATTTGTATTTTACTACTATTACTACTACTACTATTTGTATTTTACTACTATTACTACTATTTCTATTTTACTACTACTACTATACCACAACTACTACAATTTTACTAATACTACTATTTTACTACTGCTACTATTGTATTACTATTACTACTACTATTTTACTACTACTACTACTACTATTATTATTTCACTACTACTACTACTATTTTACTACTACTCCAAGTAGCAGTACTATTATTAATACTGCAGTACAAATCCCATTTGGAATAAAGATGCCAAATGCATAACCCTTTCTAAATAAGCATGGAGATTTCTACTCGCTTTCAAAGCGTGCCCACTCACCGACGCAAAGTTTGCCACTCGTGTCAGACTCGTAACCGATATTACAGATGCAGCGGTAACTTCCTCGCAGATTCTCACAAATGCCATTCTGACAAATGTCTGGATCCAGGGCACACTCATTAATGTCTGGGGAAAATGGAGACAAATTCTTCAGCAGTTGCTAAAAAACAAAGCAGTTCTATGCAACACGGTTAAGCATCAAACTGACCTCTGCCATCTGCTGTGATGCCGATTCCACTACTGCACACGGCCTGGAACTCAGCTAAAAAGATTTTTAAAAAATTAAAAATCCACACAATGTATCAACGAGAAACTTTAAAAAGTATTTTTTGTGCTTTTACCTGAGTTTCGTGAAGGACAGGGATTGCAAGGTTCTCCAAATCCATGTTCAGGATTGGCACAACAGCACTCCGACTTAGTCACCGCTCCCGGGAAGGGCCTTGAGCACGTGCCCATCTTTATGGCACCGTAACAGGTGGTCCTCATATGGGTGTCCACGCACACTCTCCCATCCACATCAATAGCCAGGCCCGGCGGGCACTCACAGCGGAAAGAACCCTCCGAGTTGATGCAGCGGCCATTCATGCAAATTCCAGGTGTCAGACACTCGTCGATGTCTTTGGAAGAGAGAGAACATCAGTCACAATTTTGAGGCTCCTTGTCTCTAATTGGCCCATTAAACCATACGAGTTATAAGGCCGTTTAGTTAAACAATCCGATTCTAAATTCCCCTAGTTGTGAAAAATATCCCCTATTTTACTATACTTTTCTTCTTCAGATTTTCCTATAATCTAGCTACTGAATTTTCCGCATGAGGCGCAACTAAAACACTTCAATTGAGCCTTGTCATCTCATGCGCCTTTATACGTATGTGAATCAATATTGATTAATCATTGTATAAAATTCCTTTTAGCACAGATCCACCTAGCCGATGTATAACTCAATTCCTAACTACTACTACTAGAACTTGTTATAATTTGTTTCAGATGTACTGTAATTATTTTCTTTATAAAAATTAAATTTGGTGTTCAAAAAGTCCTTTTGCAAATTTGAGTCTTGAAAAAGTGGTGGTCGTCTTATAATCGGGGTCTTCTTATATTTGGGCTAATACGCTAATGCAAACTCCTACTACTACTACTGCTCTATCTAGTGGATTAATAACAAAAGCAACTACTACTATTTCCACTGAAGTTCCCTCTAGTGCACATGTGTCAAAGTGGCGGCCTGGGTGCCAAATCTGGCCCGCCACATCATTTTGTGTGGCCCGAGAAAGTAAATCATGAGTGCCGACTTTCTGTTTTAGGATCAAATTAAAATGAAGAGTAAAGATGTATATTAAATGTCCTAATTTTCCCCCTTTTAAATCAATAATTGTAATTTTTCAATATATTTTTTTCTGTGTTTTTAGTTCAAAAATCATTTTGTAAAATCTAAAAATATAAATTAAAAAAAGCTAAAATAAACATTGTTTTAGATCTATAAAAAATGGAATATCCAGGGCTTTTAATCCAGTTCTTTTAATCCATTTATTTAAAAAAATCTAAATATTATATCTAAAATGGTCCGGCCCACATGAAAACGAGTTGACGTTAAAGCGGCCCGCGAACCAACCCGAGTCTGACGCCCTTGCTCTAGTCAGAGCATCTAAAACACAACCCACTACTACTACAACCAAACCTACCCGTGCAGTATCGTCCATTTGATGCCAGGGCAAAACCAGGCTTGCATATACACTTAAAGCTCCCATCTTCATTGATGCACATGCCATTCAGACACATATTGGTCGTGGCACATTCATCGTGATCTGGAGGGAGAGAAAACCATAAATCAAGTTCTGACAAGTTTTCCTGAGCAAAAAAATAATTTAGAAACATCCCTTAAACAGACTACACACTTGAAATACCCAAAGTCTTATGATATTGATAAACAGTAGTTAATTGATTTTTTAAAAAGTATCTTGTCTCCTTACCAATACAGTTCTTTCCACTCGGCGTGAGTTCAAATCCGGCATTGCAGATACACTGGAAGCTTCCCTCGGTGTTGACGCAGCGGCCGTTGCGACACATCACCCCGTTGACGATACATTCGTCGATATCTACACGGGCGAAATCAACAGGTATTTGAGTTTGGTTTAAGAGTTAAAGAAACTGATTTGATTTCGGACATATACCTATACAAGCTTGCTTGGTGGGTGTTCCCTGATAGCCCTCATGACACTTGCAGTGATAGGACCCCGGTGTGTTTACACAGTCGCCATTGATGCATGGATTACTCACACATTCATCCACATCTAAAATGGAAACGACAAACAAAAACAATTGTTTCAAAGTTATTCCGCAGGAAGGGCTATGAATTATGTTATGTTACAGAGAGTGACAGAAGGTGGCAGTGCAAGGCTGCAATAGGAAGAGTTTGCATGGGGTGGGGGGGCTTCGTAGAGAGGGGGGTTTTGCTTACCAATGCATTCTCCACGTACATCCTGCTTGTAACCCATGTTGCACTCGCAGCGATAACTGGTGGGTGTGGGAATACAACGTCCATTCAGACACAGATTGGTGAAGTGCCTGCAGATGTCAACGGTGTCGTTCACAGTAAAAGTGCCTGGCGGAATGAGAAAAAAAATTGGGAAACTATCAAGATTTAATCCAGGAATGTTGGGAGATTTTCTGTCAAATAGCTAGTCAGATCATACAGAAATATTTAATTTGTAGGCAAGACAAGCAAATAAGATTGACGCCCTTGACTGCCTGTGATTGTAAATGCTGAGGCAGTGGAGTCTTTATTTTCTCTAAGATAGCACTTATTGCCTAGAGTTAAGTAAGTTTTGTTTGCCCCAGCTTCACCTGGTATTGTAAGTACGCTACTCGTAGTTATATCGAGTATTTAGGTTGATAAAGTTAATTATTTTGGGCTGCATAGGGGGACTTGAGATACGTTTAGACACCCCGGGGTATACATATAGTTTGTTGCATTTATACATGTAGTTTATTCCCCTGTCTAGACTTTTATTATATCAGTTCTGACAGTGGTACCCTTATGCCTTATTTCCTGTATTTTTGTGGGTGTTCATTCGAACACCTGTCTGGGAGGGTGGTTTTTTCCCGTTTTTATTTGAGGGTGCCACTTTAGTATCTTTTGCTTCCCCTATGTTGTCCCGTAGTCCAGGTTTTGGTGGACTTTGTTGTTAATAAATCATCATTGAAGGCTACTTGCAGTGTGTGTCTGGCTCGTCATTGACTGAATCTTTCTGCTGTGGTAGTTGCGACTCCCTGGTATATCTTACCATCAGGGGGAGTCGTAACAAGTATATAAACACTTGTATCAAAGATTCAACTGAATAGTCAACCCAACCCAATAATCCTTTCACAATCACCGAGTAAACAGTCGAACATACCTATTTGTTGATGTGTCATTAGTCCACCGCCATTCCCTCCAAAGTTTCCACCATTCCCCCCAAAGTTTCCACCATTCCCCCCGTTGCCTCCGTAGTTTCCGCCATTGCCCCCGTTGCCTCCGTAGTTTCCGCCATTGCCCCCATTCCCATTGGGAACACCGGGATATCTGTGTCCGTTGTTGCTGGGGTAGTATCCGTTGGGATAGCCGTTTGGGAGGCCGTGTCCCTGGGGAACGCCGACGATACATAAACGACGGAACTCATCTAGAAGAGAAGAGATGGGAGAATGCAAATATTGTCGATCATCAGTGCGATTTCGATTTAAATGTTTGAAGCCTTAGTACGAATAGGAATTTGAACGTTCAAACTCACCGGACCCCCTGACAGGGCACATCTCGGGAATCTGTCCCAAAGCCCAACAGCGGCCGGTGTCACAGCAACATTGCATCTTGGTGTACTGGCCATTCAGCTCAGCGGCACATCGGCCATTAGCCAGGGCGGAGAAACATGTCCCCACACGCTGATCTGAAAAAGGATTGGACATATAGACGGTTTTATTCGAAGAGTATAGTATAGGCCGTTTTGTTAAATGTGCGCATTATAGTGCGGAAGATACAGCAATTGATAGAACGAGTAGTTGCAACGATAATAGTCAACAAAATATTTCAAAGTGAGTTCAAAAGGTTCAACCACAAAAATTGGACGAAAAAATACCATTTGCTGGTCACCACCAATAAGGAAATTAACCCTAAAATAATGCAACGATTTGGGGGGGTGATTTAGTATTTATATATATGTCACTGGACCATTCTTGACTACAGCCTGGAAAATAGACACTAATTTTTCTAGCATGTTTCTTACGCCAACAAATAACAAGGTAATATTTATTCAGGAAAAAAAATACATCTTAAAGCCTCCTGGATAGCCTAGATGACTTTACAGATGTAGTTTATTTAACCAGACCTTAAATGCTATGTCAATACAGTAAATATGTTGTTTTTCTTAGTTGTCTGAGCTCTGTCGAGTACACCAAATTGCTTCAAGACTCCGCCCTCTCCTCTGTTATCATTACAGGTGGGCATGAGTACATCTGGAGTAGTACTAGTAAGAAACAAAAACAGTGGTGGCAGGCGTGCTCCGAGATTCGACAGACTCCACTCGTCAATTAGAAAGGGGCCTGTGTTGGCAAACCTCACCTAATAAAACAAGTATTTTTTGCAGCCATGCCACTGTACGACACACATGAAAAGGTTTCAGGTAACAGCTGCTTGGAAAACAGCAGCGCTAAAAATGACCTGCACCCTACCTGAGGGGTGGGGAGGAAGTGTTTTTGGCATGTTGGTTTTGGGCCAAGGTCCGTACGGCTTATATGCGCATAAAAAGTCGACATGCACAAAACTGCAAGTTGACAACACCATAACGTCATAATGTCATGACGTCATGACGTCATGACGTCATGACGCCATGACGTCAAGACAATGCGGCCGATACGGTCATTTATTTCAAAATAGAGAAAAGATAAACAGATAAAACGTTAAACAAAATTTATTTTGACGTCTATGAATGAAATTCAAGAAAAAAAACTCACTTGTGCCCGTCACTGCTCGCTCGGGGCGCCGCCATCTTACCTAGGGCCATCTTACTCTGACTGGCCAGAAGCGATTTTGAAATAAAACAAAATTCCACTTTGACTTTTTTTCGTTTTATTTCTTGTTCGAAAGTGACAACTATTGCAGTAATATGAACCCTCGAAAGAATTGAGATATTTTGACATTAGAAGCAACATGGCTGCCACAACACCTTAAACTTTAGGTAAGAAAATTGTAATTTCTGTCATTAGAAAGCATCAGGTTCTCATCAAGATAGACTCATTTCTTTTTTCAAATTGACTTTTAAATTGACTATTGACCCTAATAATGTGCTTTTGATTCATACAGTATCTCAGAGATACCACGTCTGATGATTTTTCTTAAAATTTTCCCTTCACATTTGTACTCCCTCTTAAAACCATGAATATGGAGGTGAAAATTGTGAATCTGAGGGCGGCTTATATGCCAGAAATTGTAAAATTCAACGATTTTAAGGCCATTTTATTGGTGCGGCTTATACACAGAGGCGGCTAATATGTGAGAAAATACGGTAATTTATCAGCCGGAATTAAAACTGATATTTTTTACTGGTTCATGAACTATGAACTTTCCCTAAGAAAATGGATCAACCAGAAAGGTTGAACTACACCGAACAAATAATTTCTGTCTAAATCTAGGCCATTAACAAACACAAGTTTAAATTTGGAATTCCAAGTGCTCGATGGTGTAGAATTTCAAAGAACGAGAGTCGGCTGAGAGGGCGGGAAGTCAATTGTGGCTATTTCCTTTGAACCATTCGATTCCCAAGAATGGCACGTACATACTGTAAAGTATAACTGTCTATTTCGAGCAAAATGGAGGAAGAAAAAGTTCAGCATTAACCAGCGAAAGGGGAGTGATACATGTTAGGGGGCCCACATGTCGATTATCTCACTAATGAGCCAGCAGTCTGGAATTAATCCGTTCCATGTGGAGCAATTCTTGCCAATTAGATCCGAACATTGGTGGGACTGTGCAGTGTGTGGGAATACATGAAGTTCCAGCCCTCCACAGACAGGCAGGCAGGCGTTCATTAGAGACAGATATGCGTTCCCATTCTTTTCATAATATATACAGTCTCGAAACGTGAGTTAAAAGCCGTTAACATCCCGCAGGACTAAGTGAGCGGAGGATTTCGACGGGATTGGATGATGAGGATGACGAAGGCTTTTAATTGGAAGCAGATGGCGCTTTGTGTGTTAGTCTTTCGCCACGACGCCAGCATATGCTTTCATTTGGAGAGAGGTGTTTATAGTAGAGCCTAACTGACTGGACGGATCTTTTTCCTCCGAATTCCGCCGTGTGACGGGGCATTAGAGGTTCTGATTACTGGCACGCCCTCCTAGCGCCCCCTACACCCCTCTGGCCTCCCGTTATTCGGCATCCATGTAAGATATTTGATGAGGACTGACTCACTTGGCTTGCCGACCGAAAGCCGTAAATTCTGAAATTGGGTTTTGGATTATTTTGGACATATAGAAATCCCCAACGGGCTATGTTTTAAGAGATTTTTGACCAATTGTTCTGGTACTCGGACGTTTTGTCGAAACACGTTTGGTTCCCAGACGTTTGGTCCACCGGAAGTTTGGTCGACCTGACGTTTGGTCGACCGGACGTTCGGTCGAACGGACGTTCGGTAGAACGGACGTCCGGTAGAACGGACGTCCGGTAGAACGGACGTCCGGTAGAACGGACGTCCGGTAGAACGGACGTCCGGTAGAACGGACGTCCGGTAGAACGGACGTCCGGTAGAACGGACGTCCGGTAGAACGGACGTCCGGTAGAACGGACGTCCGGTAGAACGGACGTCCGGTAGAACGGACGTCCGGTAGAACGGACGTCCGGTAGAACGGACGTCCGGTAGAACGGACGTCCGGTAGAACGGACGTCCGGTAGAACGGACGTCTGGTAGAACGGACGTTTGGTAGAACGGACGTTTGGTAGAAAGGACGTTTGGTAGAACGGACGTTTGGTCGAACGGACGTCTGGTCGAACGGACGTCTGGTAGAACGGACGTTTGGTCGACCGGACGTTTGGTAGAACGGACGTTTGGTCGCCGGGTTGTTACTGTTGAAACCAGCTCTCAAAATGATAATCATGAGAGAGAGAGAGTGAGTTTAATATCTAAATAGCTAATATCAAAATCTCAACAGTAAACTCTGTCATAATTTGACAGCGAGCGAACCCGGCGACAAAACGTCCGTTCTACCAAACGTCCGGTCGACCAAACGTCCGGGGACCAAACGTCCGGTCGACCAAACGTCCGAGGACCAAACGTCTTTCGACGAAACGCCCGGTCACTAATTGTTCTGTGTAACATTTTTACAAATTTAGGATAACCTATATTGATTTGAGACACCTGCTGTGCCTTAATGGATATGCATATTGATATACTTATTGTTATTTTGTTCCTGATTTTAAAAAAGAAGATGCAGGTTCAAATCAAGGTTGGGATACCCACTCGGCATATTATGGCTAAACTCAAGTAGACATCACCAAGACTTTTTTGACCCTGGCTCTGTGCTTCCGATTAAGGAAAATGCTTAATATGTGACTGTTGAACTGGGATCTGTTCTTGTTTGGGCATGACAATGCTTCAATGCACAGGTCACGTTGTCAAAGTTAAGTGTGGAGGGGGAAAAACATGGATGAGCAAGCACAACGGAACTGACCTCAGACCTGGCAGATGACAAGAGTTATTGTCCAACTATAGTTATGCTGCATGGGAGCAAAAGTTAAAACACTGAATATTTTTTTTACATTTCTATATCATATCCATATGTTCTACATCTCGAGCTCTAGTCAAATAAGTGGTTTATTAACTGCGAAAAATAAATAATAATCAATTTAGTCCGGTGAAGAAGTGGTTAGCGCGTCGGCTTCATAGTTCTAGGGTCGAGGGTTCGATCCCAGGTCGATCTTCACTGTGTGAAGTTTGCATGTTCTTCCCAGGCTTGTGTGGGTTTTCTCCGGGTACTCCGGTTTCCTCCCACATCCCAAAAACATGCACGCTAGGCTAATTGAACACCTTAAATTGCCCCTAGCTCTGATTGGTTGTCTGTCTCCTTATGCGCTGTGAATGGCTGGACCCCGCCTGGTGCCCGTAGTTAGCTGAGATAGGCTCCAGCACCCCCCACGGCCCTTGTGAGGATAAGCGGTTCAGAAAATGAAATAAAATTCACTCCCAGCATTCTTTCTTTTATAGTAAAAGTCTCACAATATGCGCAAGTATTTTCCAACATGGTTCTAATCATCTAAATTAACACCTGGTTGTGTTTGCTGTGATTGACTTCAAGAGCACATTAACACCTGGTAATGTTTCATGAGGCATGTCAGTGAGGTATTTAGAACGCATCGTTGTCTCACCATTTGTAAATGATGGCTATGCGGGCCAATGAGTGCACCCCCAAGTGTGTTTGTCTGCGGGATGGTCTGACTCATCGCATGCCCGTTCGGATGCGCCAGACGATGAACGAAAGGGAAGTGCGTGGGAATGTTGTTGGGACATTTGGTGACACTCACCCACACATCTGGAGCCGTCCGTGCTGGAAATGTGACCTCGTGGACAGGTGCAGACGTAACTACCAGCTGTGTTGGTGCACTCGCCTCCATCGCACACACCGGAAATGGTGCTGCATTCATCAATGTCTGGAAAAAAAATTGGATTGATAATTAATTTACTGTATTTTCAAAGCACGAAATTCATAATAAGCATTGAAGTAGAATTTGTAAGTAGAGATGCACTTTATATGTAAATTCTGCAATTTGTTTTATGGTCCTTACCATACTAGCAACTAAAACCTTTGAAAATGATTTTTTTTTTTTAATTAAATTCGGATTGATAATTATTCCACTGTATTTTCGGACTGCAAAGCACGAAATGCATAATAAGCATTGATGTAGAATTTGTAAGTAGAGATGCACTTTACATGTAAATTCTCCAATTCGTTTTATGGTCCTCATCATTCTAGCAACTAAAACCTTTGAAAATGATTTTTTTTTTTAATTCGGATTAATAATTAATCCACTGTTTTTTCGGACTGCATAATAAACATTGAAGTAGAATTTGTAAGTAGAGGTGCACTTTATATGTAAATTCTCCAATTGGTTTTATGGTCCTCACCATACTAGCAACTAAAACCTTTAAAAATGTTTTTTTTTTTTTTTTAATTTTTTTATTCGGATTGATAATTAATCCACTGTATTTTTGGACTGCAAACCATAAAATGCATAATAAGCATTGAAGTAGAATTTGTAAGTAGAGATCCACTTTACATGTAAATTCTCCAATTTGTTTTATGGTCCTTACCACACTAGCAACTAAAACCTTTGAAAAGGATTTCTATTTTTTAATGAAAGATAGCAATGAAAGACCATCTCTGTCATGATTCAACAAAATACAGGACATTTTGATTTTGGGTAGATTTTGCTTTTCATAACTTGAATTTCTTTCGTATCTTGGAACAAAATGTACCCGTTGAAGCTTTTCATAACCTAAAAAAAATTGTAAGCAGAGACATCTATAACTAGAGTACAAAACGCTGTACCCACTTATTTCTTTTTGGTGACAACGACGACTGTTTTCAAGCCATTTTTGATCCTAAAAGATCGCTCTTTCGATCATAGTTGGCTCAACATAAAATATCATTAACCATAACCAAATCATCACCCCCTTAGCCCATTCAACAATCATTCATGAAGTCATCCAGGCAATTACGTCTTTATTCTTCTGGAGGGATTAGAGCTGCAAACTCAATCCTCTTCCAATATACAGCTGCTAATTGAATTAAAATTCCATATAGTGAAAATGAAGAACTCCGTAAACCCCAAAGAAATGCCAATGGCCTCAGAGTACGAAAGCGCATTGTGAAGGAGCCCCACCCACCTATGTGTGCTATGCTTTATGACACCACATTAACTGGCTATTATTCACTCAGGGCTGGGCTTGAGCGGTTCTTGTTGCTTCTTGCGGGAAAACCCAAAGTCGAGTTCCACACTGTATCCGATTTTTACGATGTGTGCCACTTATTTATATGCACGCGCAATTATTGTACCGCTGAGGGACAGAATTACAGCATAAGTGGCAGTGTGGTTCATATTCCTCTTTAAAGTACCATTTTCAAGGGTAATTTTCTATAAGGGACACAAAACAAGGAAAAAATCCATAGCAAAACTTTTCATTTATGAATCAAGCCGTGACTTCTTGGTTCACGAGTAATGTGTACGAACATTTAAGATAAGTCTAGTTTCTGTTTCATAGTCATTTTAATGCAACATACTCCTAAGTACCAGAATTTTTTGCTAATAAATGACACTGCCTTAACTTACGATTGTTTCTACTTACAAAATATTCACGTTACGACAAGCCTAAATGGGAAAATTTACTTTTGAGATACGAAAGAAATTCAAGTTACAAAACACCCCAAAAAATCAAACATCCCAATAAGGTGAGTACAGTTTCTGTATTTTATTTTGAAATGGTCCTGATAGAGTTCGTCTCCCAATGGCAAAGCCCAACACCTCGCTGGGCTCTCATTGGCTGTCTCCTAAGACCTCACTGGCCTCCCATTGGCTAGAAGGGACCTGTGCCTTTTGTTTTTTCCGTTAACTTTGGTAATTTCGTAAAGTTGATACAGAAAAATTCACAAAGTGAGAACCAACTTCTCTTTTATTTGGAGTAAGTAAGGAAGGTTTGTGGGAGGAAAAAAAAGCTAATTTAACCGTTATGCATCAGTTCATTAAATATAAATACCAAAGTGCTAAAAAAAAAGTTGAGAGTGATGGGTGTGCATAACCTAAACGTGTCGAAAGTGTTCCTTTGTTCAGAAACCAATAGCTGGTTGGCTGCCAAAAGAATGTACTTATGGAGGGGGAAGTGGAAAGATAGGCAAAAAAACAACTAAAAGAGCTGTTAAGCGCAGACTCAACTGAAAGCAGACCGTAAAAACGAGGTGGCGCCAAAAACAATCACACACCTACATTTTACATTTTAACTACACTATCTAAATTGCCTAAAAACCTCAGTCAGACTCTCAAGTTGTGCTTAGAAAGGCAGAAACATGACGACCAGATTTAATGACCCATGTTGATATTTTCTATTCAGAACTGGCAGATTATTTTTGACAATTGTCTTTTTGTTTCAAATATCTTTCATACCTCAACCACTGTTTTTGGGCGTACCGTATTTACCACACTAAAAGGAATTTCATACAATGATTAACCAATATTGATCCATATATAAGGCGCACTAAAAAATTTGGTTGCGCCTTATAGTACGGAAATACGGTACAATATACATTTTGCGTACACACACTCATTTGACCAGAACACTTGCAAACTAACCAACTCAAAAGAAATATATGTAATTTAAACTCACCGGTAAAGAGCTATTTTATTAATGTTTTGTGAATTTTTTTTACCTTATACTTATGTGTGTTAATGTTTTTTTATGTGTTTCTGGTTTCAGGTAAATCTTTGTCTGTTTCTGGACATGGTCTTCAACAAAAACTACTACTTATTTCCTGAGTAGTGAATTTTGATGATTTGAAACGGATCATTTTCTTGGTATGTAAAAACTTTTTTTGACTTGAGCGTTTACGATTCTATTAAAACTAGACTCACCTTCACATTTGTGACTAGTTTCACTTTGACGGTGGCCAGCAGGGCATTTACACTCGTAGGACCCCACAGTGTTGATGCAGTTCCCCCCAGCACAAAGTCCCGGTACTGCTTGACACTCATCCACATCTACCAGCAAAAAAAGAAACAGAAATGTGTAAAAACGTGAAGGATTTGACCCTGGAATTGCAAGCAAAATGTGTTTTAACTTCCGAAACGAGCTTGTTAGACCAGGAAACGGCTACAGTTTTTCCCAGAATTCACGTTGAGTCACTTTTCCCAGTATCGAAAATACAGACAGTTGGGGCGGCCTCCTTGGGAAATAAGTATAACGGCATGCATCCACGTTTTCACTAAGTGGATTTATTTCCCCCTCGACGGTCTTCGGAATTCAAAGCTTGAGCTTTAGCACGTGCGTTGGAGCGACTCTTAAAGCGTTGTTCGATCTCCTGAACACGTTCAACCTCTGCTCCTCCACTCGAACGCAACACTGTCTTCTTATCTTCTCTTACATTTGGATTCATGGTCACGTGTCGTTTGTAGTCGTTCCAGCAGGCTGTCACTCAAGCCTCTCTGGTGATTTGGGAACTCTAACATGTGTATTTGCCGTCATAAAATAAGGATTGGTTTAACCTACAGATGATATTGGGCTGACGTATGCATACCAAACGTTCATTCCTATCTGGTGAAATCTTTTTTTTTTTGTTGGAGGCGTTGTATGTGTCTTTGTAGCTTTTTTATCTTGAGCGTTCGGTTGGAAATCTTGAAAACCTCTGAAGTCCAATGAATTAAAGACATACAAATTGCTGTTTGACAAAGAAATTCAGTCTTGTTTTGTAAGCAGTTTCAGGGAGCTTTCTTTTGTGAGGGATTGATTCTGATTCTGACATGCTAATTTGTGATAGAATATAGTAATGTTAATAGGCACATCTATAGCCATGATCTTCAAACTCATAAAATGTGTTAAAAACAAATCGCTGAATACATTTAACAGCGTTTTAAAAGTACATTTCAATTTCTGGACTCATTTTGACTACCATATGCTAGCTGGACTAGTAGTGGGGGATGTTGACGTCTTAATTCTCAGTATGATCCAGAATTTCAGACTTTTTTGACATTTTGAAATCGGGATTGGCATATCCAAAAACCTCGACCTCGGCACTCCGACCAGATTTTTTTGGGGATCCCAGATTGTTTTTTAATCCCAATGTGGACTGAACAAATGTTACAAAATGCGTAGTGCTTTTTATTAATTTATTTATGTATATATTTATTTATTTATGTATTTATTTATTTATGTATGTATATATTTATTTATGTATATATTTACTTATGTATATATTTATTTATGTATTTATTTATTTATATATATATTCATTTATTTATGTGTATATTTCTTTATTTATATATTTATTTATTTATGTATATATTTATTTATTTAATGATATATTTACTTAGTATTTTATTTATTTATTGACTTATTTATTACCTATTTATTTATGTCTAAAATGTCTTTTGCTGTGTCTGTATTCTCACCCTCTTGCTACTGTGACAATGAAATTTCCCGAATACGGGATGAATGAAGTTATCTAATCTAATCTAAATTAATCTGGTGGCGGGAGACTGGATTTATGCTTGCAAATATGAACAAGTATGAAGTTTTCCTTTCTAAAGCGATTCAATTGAAGCTATTTGAAAAGCGCTATGGTGACAAATAATTACTGGTATGTGTGTAAAGGGTGGTTTTCCCAGGAAATGAACATCCAGGCTGGTAAAATGAGCCTAGGATTGTTGACAATGGCCTGGGGATGTTTCTAGTTGGTCGAGGTGACGACACAATGAGTAATGTACGTGGCGGCAAGGAACGTCAACAAAAGGAAGAATCTGACCTTGGCAGGCTCCGGTTCGGATGTTGGGGATGAAGCCTCGCCTGCACGGGTGCGGCTGGGCGGGGCATTGCTCACAGGGGTGTCCCCACGCTCGGCCAATGGTAGCGCAGCATAGTGTCTTGGTACACACGATTCCACTGAGCTGGCCTTGACACATCTGGTTGTTCACCTGCGTAAAACACGGTCCAGTCCTGTAATCTGTTAGGGTGAGAAGAGAATTGATTGGTTAATCCCTGACAATTGATGGAATTATGATAATACGCTGAGTCATTTCGTTGACCACATCTGGTGCTGCGTAGGAGGATTCATTTAGAAGACACTGAGTTTGAGTCACTAATCTTTGGCTCGGCATCACAGCGTGGTTTGGAGATCATGACTCACTGGCCTTGACGTGAAGGCTTACTTTCGATGTTGAACCAATGTTGATGATAAAATTGCTTTGGATCAAAGCCTCAAACCGCAAAATGAAGCATTTACAAGTAGCAGCTTTCACCAAGACTTAACAACAACAATACTGGTGCTGGTGGCAGCTTAACTAGTCTTTTGATAGTACAAATTATACGTTCCCATGGATGAAATCACTTCAATCGATATCTAAACTCGGTTTTAAGGTCATACCTGTCAACCTCAGCCAATGGCTCCCCTTATTAATGATTGCAATTCCCCTTAATAAGCGATAAAAAATGTACAAATGCAACACGGCCATATTAAACCACATAGGGCGCACTTAAAAGTCTCAAATTTTCTGCAAAATGGACAGGATGCCCAATCAGTCGGTGCACTAAATTCAAAATTGTGTAGATGTCGCTGTATGACGCTGACAACTTGACTGTCTGGGTACATTGCTTGCTGACGCGCTATATTTATATGGTATACGGTCGATTGGTCGCCGGTCTTTTGGTCGCCGGTCTTTTGGTCGCCTGGAAGGTTATTGATAATTACCATTTAAATCGTTGCTCAAATTCCCTAAATACAAACTGCAAATTACTATTTAGTCATACTTAATGCCCTAGTAATTATTAGGCTAAAGAAAAGCTCCAAATTTCCCGGACTTTTATTGTTTTTTGTTGGAGAACTTGTTAAGACCCTGACTGACGTAGCTTCTTAAAGGGACAACGCATGTACATACAAACTTCTTATACACTCACACGTCGGCTCAGTGAAACTGCTCATGGCCATTGTTGGCTTTTATTGATGCGTAGACCGTGTTGTTTTACCTTATTTTGTCGCGGTCCGGGCGACCAAAAGACCGCGACCAAAAGACCGGCGACCAAAAGACCGGCGACCAAAAGACCGGCGACCAAAAGACCGGCGACCAAAAGACCGGCGACCAAAAGACCGGCGACCAAAAGACCGGCGACCAAAAGACCAGCGACCAAAAGACGGCGACCAATCGACCGCACACGATTTATATAGTGAAAAGGCAGACATGACTTACGCATATGTGCATATCATGCTTAAACCTTGACAATATTAGCAGTCGACGAAGACGTTTTCATCTGCTACCAGCGACCGAAACAATTCGGATTATAGCCGAAATGGATAAAACAAAATCAGTTTTACAAAAAAACGTGCTTAAAAAAATCCCGTTCAAAAGTTGTTATACGGCGTACACAATTTGAAATGACCAGAAAACTGGAAAACGTATAAGTTGACAGGTATGCTAGGTGGAATTAAACAGTGGAAGCGTTTCAAACAATGACACGATAGTTAGCAAACAGCAACCTTTCGCAATGACCTCATGACAATCCGTCACTCATAACTTGAATGCCACAATAGGCCAATGCATTTTCATTTAAGTGCAGACATGCACATGTGATTCATGACAACACGCTCCGCCTTGGACATATGACTGACAGATGTGCCGTTCTATGGGGAGAATAGAAGCCATATAAACGACGACAAAATAATCTCTTTGGTCATTTTTAAGCCATACAAACATTCTTCCTTTCAGTCCTTGTAATTGATTCAAACAGAAAACAACTTGGCACTCTGAATAGCAAAATGAGGCGAGCATGGTTGGCAGTTTTGGGTCATGAAATGCGAACAAAAGGCTGCCCCGGTTCGACCCACTGAATGAGATGGAGAGATAAACCAGTTTGGCGTCCAGTGGAGTTAACAGACTGATTGGCCTTAGCGGTCCCTGGCGCTACATGAAAAGTGATCGCATATGTGAGGAACAGAGGGGAAAAAGTAGGTCAAAGTGAACATGGCTAATGCAAAATTCTATTTTTCATTCACCTGCCTTTTTTTAGACGCAGACAAGAATTTCTTAAGTGGACTATTTGATCTTCCCAAGGTCTTCATACACCACTAACCCCATTCTCAAGAGGCTTTAGTAGGATTTCATTCAAGAAATGATTCACTGGTATTAATGTAAGCTGCTCATCCATACTTATTCTTTAATGTTTAACCTGTTCAAGGTCATGCGGAAGTTGAAGCTTATTCCAGCATCTGAAAAACCTTCGCTCCTCAGTCTCAGAACTGACAACATCCTTCCAAAATGGGTAATTTCCTTTACTTTTCACCCGATTCCAGTCTTTAAAAGAGGATTTCCGACATCCCTTTTGAAGAACACAGAAAATGTGAGCACTCCTAAAGGCCTGATACTCGTATGTTCGGAAGAAAGTCGGAGCAAAAGAAGAAAAATTATGTCAAGGTTGGAATGAGAAAAACTAATTTGGGGTAGAACGAAAGTCTTTCAGTACTTTCCCATCGTTGCCGTCCAGTTTTGGAATCGTAAAGAGAAACTAGGGCACTGACCCAAAAGAGGCAAGAGGGGGAATCCATTTCAGACTCATTAATAGTCTCAGCGACATTTCCAAACTTGCAGCCACAAGGCAGATTGGAATGATAAGCAATTTGAATTATGAGTCCATTGCATGCTATTGAGGAAATTATAGTCATTCATCCAGACTGTGTTGTTAAAGTCAATCGGTCAAATGAATAAAACGTTTTGTGCATACGTGTGCGCCTGTCGGTTGAAGCCGGATGATTCGTAGACTTTGTACAGCTGGTCATTTGGTTTTAACCGAGATGTAATGCGAGCCACCGGTTGTATACATATGTCATCTGATTGCATCATTTTCGTCCAGCCCACTGATAAGTATAAATAAATCTAGTGTGTAGTCTAGTTTTGTTTACTGCATGTTTATGCTTCATTGTGTGTTTCGTCCAACCGTAACGCTGGTTCGGGTAGCACAGCGCTTACAAACATGCGTGAATTGGGCTAAAGTCAATTTGAGATGCAGAACTACGGGTGAACTCAAACATTTATCAGTCGTTTCATCTATTTCTCGTTCACATTGTATACTTTGCTTTGAAACAAATGCCATTGTGTCTGTAGATAAGCCAAATATAGCCATCGCCGCTTTGACAGATATTTCTGGAGGGGGAAACGTGCCCTCAGAATGGCGCCAAGCAAAGAACGCCGTCATGGCGACGCTATTGAGTGAAGGCAGGCTCCGTCAACATGTCTCAGAAAGTTGTTTTTTTTGCATGCTTTGATGTTTAGCGTCGATCTAGACCAGGGGTCACCAACTCCGGTCCTGGAGGGCCCTGATCCAGTCTGGTTTCCAAATCTCACTCCTCTACCGCAGCTGAATAAAAATTATTAGCAAGCTATCCAATAGACTGATAATGAACCGGATTATGTGATACAGGTGTGTTGGAGGAGCGAGACGTGGAAAACAGACTGAATAGGGTAGGATCGGAGTTGGTGACCTTTGATCCTTGACCCAGGGTGTCAAACTCGATGCAAACTAGATCTTATGTGGGCCGGTTTAGCATCTTGTTCTCCTATACCTGTCAAGTTTTACGTTTTTAACCTATTTTATTAGTTTGTTGATCATTTCAAATTGTGTATGCCGGATAACAACTTTTGTACAGGATTTTGATAAAGTACTTTTTTGTAAAACCGATCTCGTTTAACCCATTTCGGATTGTCTCGGTCAAAGGTAGCAGACAAAAACGTCATTGTCGACTGCTAATATTGTCATGCTTTAAGCCTGATATCCGCACCTGAATCCCCCTTTCACCCGTCCACCTTTTCACTATACTAATATAGCGTGTCAGCAAGCAATGTACCCAAACGGAAGAATTTCGTGCATACTGATTGGGCACGCCGCCCGTCCACTTTATAGAACATTTTAGACTTTTAAGTGCGCCCTATGTGAGTAAATATGTGCCGCGTTGCTTTTGTACGTTTTTTTAATCGCTTAATAAGGTGAATTGCAGTCATTAATAAGGGGAGCAATTGTCCTAAGTTGGCAAGTATGTTCCCCATTTTAATATTGTTATATTGATGTATGTGTCTTCTCGGTTTTTGATCAAATAGTGTGACTTACACTCCACTGCGCATTATATATATTTTTTCCTTTTAATTGCGTACTCTTTGGCCGGTGTGACTAATACTCGGATGCGACTTATTGTTCGAAAAATACGGAAATAAGATTATCTCTGTCATGCTGTTGCTTTTTCTCCAGCAAAGAGTGAATCCATTCCCTTTCTCTACTTGGCCCGCCATCAACTTGCGTATCTCACATGCTTCCACTCAAAGTTCAGGAGACAAACATCCTCTGCCTGTTTTGCGCCGTATGAAGTCATCTGCTACAGAAAGAGCCTCCATTTCTAAACAGACTCTGAAGTCATCATTGATAGAATAAATCTGGGCAGATAAGGGAACTCCACATGACCACATTAAAGTCTCGAGCTAATTTAAGAAGAAGAAGAAGAAAACGATTTAAGCCTCAAAGTGCTTGGTGTCTTTCTCGGTTATGGCCGTCTCCAAAAGACTGAAAACAAAGGTTATTTTCACACTGTGTGGAAAAACAAAGGATAACACATCTGTCACATCAAGAGACGTTCGTATGTATGTATTTTATATAAACTTAACTAATCGTTTATTTTTTTATCCTCACTAGTGTCACAGAAGAGCTGGAGAAGTCGCCAAACAAACCACTGATGCAATCGCAAACCTAGTAAGAATTTTGTATGCATTTTTTTTGCTATGTGCACTGCAAATTGAACACATCTTGATGAAATTTATTTTCGGAAATCTTCGCAAAAATGTATTTGTTTACGCATGTCACTGGAGCGGCAAAATATCCAGAGCTGCTAAACGTCAAAAATTATATTTGGTAGTGGGTAAAGAGAATTTTCTGATTTTGTGACCCCGAGTGGCGATTACCATTATACAAAAATAAAGCTCAATATTGTCTAATTTTTTTAATGCTTTACAAATGGTCTCCCTTTTTCAAGAGTTACTTCTTCCAAATATAAAAAGCACAAACAGCAAAGTTTCGGTTTTAGATAACACACATCTACTCTGCTTGGAAACAAATGACCGTGTCGTCAAAAAGGAAGTAAGCACACTACCTACCTTTCAAAATAAATGAAAGTTTTGACAACATGCAAAATGCAAAACTTATTTAGAACAAGACGTTGCATTTCAAATGAATCGTCATGGTAAGTTAAAATGGAAAGACAAAAACAAACATTTCAACGTTTTCATTTTCTTCATGTAAATTGCTGAAATAAATTTTTAGTTTTCATAGTTTGAGACAAAATGCATATTTGGCTATTTGGTAGAGAATAACATAGTAAACTACGGAAGATTCGTAGTATTTGGCAGCTCTCCATATTTCATTCTCATTCATAATACGAGTTTAAATTGAAGTACATAACAAAAAAAATAGGTGACACTTATAAGACAAGGGACAATTTTCTCATGTAACAACATGCGGAAAAACACAAACTCTCACCTCTTTCGCACTGAGGGCCGGTAAAGCCGTATACGCAGGCACATCTGTTGGGGCCAATGCAGCGTCCTCCATTTTGGCAGCCATTCTCACACACAGCTTTTAAAAAAAAACGAAAATATTTGAGTTATTGAGCAACATCATCTAACGTTCTCACGAGCATGTTTCATTGTGCTTCTTTGTCTGTGTCCATAAATATCATAGTTTGCACTCACGTTGTCCACAGTGGTTGCCAGTGAAGCCTTTCGGGCAGCTACATGAGTCTTCAGCACAACTGCCTCCATTCATGCACCTGACATTGCATGACTGAACTGTAATGGGAACAATCAAAACAGTTAATAATATTCCTCATGTTTTCCAAGAAAAAAAATCATAATTTGTATATCAAAGCGTTAATTTCTTCATTTTTATGAACCGGTTATCCTCATTATGAGACAAACAATCACTCATAGCTCAGGGCAATTTAGAGTGTTCAACCAGCTAGCCTAGCATGCATGTTTTTGGAATGTGGGAGGAAACCGGAGTACCCGGAGGAAAACCACGCAAGCCCGGGGAGAACATACAAACTCCACACAGTGAGTGTTACGATTAGGTCGGTCGTGGAACGTAGCTGAACCCGAATGCCAGGACGAGGACGTGGAGTGCGCTAACAAAACTTCAATACTTTAAGGCAGGAATCTTTAGAAAATAACGAGGACTTAAAAATCAAATCACAAAACCAAACCTGAGAGACGACATGGGGAAACGAGGAACATGGCGTGGTAACTTGGCATGGCGTAAATAAAGCAGACGATCCGAAAAAGACCAAAAAACACACAGGGTTTAAATAGACAACCACGAGCTGATTACCAATCACGCCCAGTTGGTTAAAAGAGGAAGAGAAGCCCGAAAGAGGCGAAAAACACACAGACCTACACCCAAAACCCTAACACGACGTAACAGTGAGGACCCACCTGGGATCGAACCCTCGACCCCAGAACGGTGAGGCCGACCCGCTAACCACTTGTCTATCGAACTGCCATTATAATTTTTAGCAATTTTTTTTCAGGTCCAATTATTGGTAATGTATGGGAAAAGAACAGTGAGGACCCACCTGGAATCGAACCCTCGACCCCAGAACGTTGAGGCCGACCCGCTAACCACTTGTCTACCGAACTGCCCTTATATTTTTAGCAATTTTTCAGGTCCAATTATTGGTAATGTATGAGAAAAGAACAGTGAGGACCCACCTGGAATCGAACCCTCGACCCCAGAACGGTGAGGCCGACCCGCTAACCACTTGTCTACCGAACTGCTCTTATTATTTTTAGCAATTTTTTTCAGGTCCAATTATTGGTAATGTATGAGAAAAGGCAAGTGAGGACCCACCTGGAATCGAACCCTCGACCCCAGAACGGTGAGGCCGACCCGCTAACCACTTGTCTACCGAACTGCCCTTATTATTTTTAGCATTTTTTTTCAGGTCCAATTCTTGGTCATGTATGAGAAAAGAACAGTGAGGACCCACCTGGAATCGAACCCTCGACCCCAGAACGGTGAGGCCGAACCACTTGCATACCGAACTGCCCTTATCATTTTTAGCTTTTTTTTTCAGGTCCAATTATCGGTAATGTATGAGAAAAGAACAGTGAGGACCCACCTGGAATCGAACCCTCGACCCCAGAACGGCGAGGCAGACCCGCTAACCACTTGTCTACCGAACTGCCCTTATATTTTTAGCAATTTTTTCAGGTCCAATTATTGGTAATGTATGAGGAAAGAACAGTGAGGACCCACCTGGAATCGAACCCTCGACCCCAGAACGGTGAGGCCGAACCACTTGTTGCTAAAAATAATATGGGCAGTTCTACTGAACTGTCCTTATTATTTTTAGCATTTTTTTCAGGTCCAATTATTGGTAATATATGAGAAAAGAACAACTATTAACTAACCTGTAGCCTTACTCAAACAAAACTTTATACCCACGTGTATAAATAACGTGTAGTGAACCCTCTGAACTCAACACAGCTTGTTGAAATGTGGGCGACAAAGAAATCTAGACTAGCCTCTTGTCTGCTAGTTTTGAATCCTATTTGTACTTTTGTTTTAAGTATTGTTTTCCATTTTCTTGCATCTTTGGCTCCGCAGACAAAACACAAAGGCCTTCAGGCTACATTCTATCAAACAGACCAGAAGTTTGGAATAAGTAGATCCTGCTGAATGCTGCAGTCACTCAGGAATTTCAACAAGGGAGGGTGGGAGACTTGCTATCATTAAAAAAAAAAAATGGAGAGAGAATACGAAGAACAGGGACCGACAGGAGATACCGGCAGTAAAAAATATAAGGTGCATTCAGATTTATTCCCTGAAACTGTTTGGAAAATAACATGAATTGGGAGCAGGTTTCCCATTTTACTTATCCTATGGAGATTTTTTACAAAGCTCATTCCATTCTATACCACTTTCTTCTTTAGCCTTTTATGCTGGCTTAACTAAAAGTTCCCCGATTGTCCTTTAGTCCCGCTATGTTTGCTTTTCTTTCTTCCTCCACATTCCCGGATTCACCCACATGCTTTCAAATTCCTAATCACAAAATTTAACGTTCATTTCCTCTCCTTATACGTCGTCTTTTTCCACCATCTGTTCATGTTTCGTGCTTTTCTTTACGTTTTTGGCAGACTGAAGAGAAATGGCCAGGCTTCCCCGTTTTGGCATGTAAGCCAACAAATAAAAATATGTTTCGGATTCGATCATATGATCGGAAATGGACCGTAATCACATCATTTCTAGACGGTTGGAATCGGTAAAAAAAACATGATGAAACGTGATAAATCAATTTGCAAATGGATTTGATGTCTAAAACTGTTAATGGTAGTGAACGAAAGTTACTAATAACAAAATAATCCTGCGGTATATTGCAAAAAATGCATATACAGTTACTATACTATGTATTTATGATATGAAATAAACCCTGCAGAAAAAAAGGAAATGTCCAAATCCAAAATAAATGTCAATAAAATCACACCGATTCATCACATTGCATTATTTCCTGTATAAATTAAAATAATCCAGAGATATATTAAAAAAATACATATAAAGTTTGAATCTACATATATTTATATTTACATGAGTGAAACAAACTGAAGAAAAAAGACCATAAAAGTAAAAAAAAATCAATTTTTTTCAGACTTTTTTGTTTTTTAATCAAAATATTTAACCATAATTTGTTCCCAGCCTTATTTTGCGCCACACAACTGATTTGCAAATGAATTTTCTTGGCTAAAAACCTTCTTCAAAATGATTTAATGTTAGATAGCTTTGTTTAAATTGGTTGAACATGTTAAAATTTTGCCGACTCGGACTCTGCTCGCGTGCAAATAATGCAATCCACAATTTTTCCCACCTACTATTTAATACAGGCTGTAAAAAAAGGCTTTACAAACGTCAGTCTTGTGAAAGGTGTAATTCACTGACAGCCATGCTTATTTATTTCATGTTCCAAGAAGAGCTCTCATGTGCAAAACATTTGGCAGAAAATACGTTTGGTCTGGTTTCTGTCTCGTGACAACAAGGCGATAAATTAAAGCTAACTTTTTTTTTCAGACAGGGGCGGGCAGGCTTTTTAGTCGACTGTGCAATTGTGTTTCTTCTCTCTCATCTCGAAGTAAACCAGGCAAGTTTGCCTTTTATCCCAGAGCTAAACCAGTGTTGTCAAACATATGGCCCACGGCCTCTTTGGGGGTCCGATCCGGCCCACTCAGGTGTTCTGCCTGACTTTGCGACTCATTTATTCTCTACAAACAGAATCAAATGCTTTTAATTTTTCAAAACGGGCGCTGTAAAACTAGAATTTTGTGAGTTCTGTGACGGATTGCGCGCACTATTGCACTTTGCTCAATTACAGTAATACCTCGACATACGAGTTCCGCGACATACGAGGAATTTGAGATACGAGTAAAATTTCGGGCAAATATTTATCTTGAGATACGAGACAAATTTTGATATACGAGCAGAAAGCGGACGCGAGAGGCTGCTCGTAAGGAGGCGGGGCAAATAGAGCCAACCCAGGAGTAGAAAGGTATCAAAATTTAAAACAAAATTTGACTTAAGTTTAGTGTAAGGTTATCTTAAACTTATTTTTGAGTGTGTCTGCATCGTAATCCAAGTTCATTTCAATTTTTTTATGTGATGTTACGAGCGTGTTGCCATGCAAAAAGTCTCTCTCTCACTTCCCTATGTGAAATCTGTCTAATTTTAGTACTATTAACCACATTTTAGTACTATTAAACCACTAGTTATTTGTTACTTTGTTATTAGATGGCGAATTAGAACAAATAAAAATGTTTTTCCAATCCAATATCTTGTTTTGGGTGTTTTTTCAGAGGGTTGGAACGAATTAATTAGTTTTTAGTTCATTTCTATGGGAAATGTTCATTTGAGATACGAGTAAATCGACATACGAGCTCAGTCCCGGAACGAATTAAGCTCGTATCTCGAGGTAACACTTTACTTATGATCGTCCTTTGGCCCCTTGCAGTCAAAATGGCAGCCAATAAGTTAACAAAGAACCTTAAAATGCCTCCAAGCGTAACAAAAACGAACCTGGAAATAGCCAAAAATCCACAGAAGGAGAAAAAAGCCAGGAAATCCCTTTCAAATCGATAGGTAATACCCCAAATTTAGATGCAAGATTTAGCCGTCCAATTCACTTAAACTGGCCATGGATGCTAATCTTTTGCTACCATTGACAACGTTCCATCCCAGTCAAACTAGATGGTGTCCAGCGCCATCAATGGCGGCCATCAAGTTACCTTTTGTGGCCCGAGAAACAAACCGAGTAGAGATTCTAAACCCAGTCTTGGAATTTGATGGTATTTCCTCCAAACACAAACCTGACATGGGAGGTGGCGCTGGAGAGAGTTGGAGCGTGTGTCATGTTTTCTTTGTCACAGGAGCTGGATGGGAGGAGGAGGAGGAGGAGGAGGACAAGGAGGAGCGGAGGAAAGAAAACAAGCACATTTGGCGACAAACGAAGATGATCTCACTGGCTAACTTCGCCTTACTCGCGCCATCGCATCCCTTTGCGGGTCGACGGCGAGAGCGAGTGACCCCGTTGACCCTTGCCTGGAAAGCTGCACGTGCAAAGCAATGAGCTGTCGTCGGGGGAGGTGCACGTATGTTAAGGCATTTACTGTGGGGCTCCCACAATGCACCACTGTCCTTTTGCTAGCGTCGTCGCTCAGCTGCTCACATCTGGGTGCTTTTTACGAGGGGCCGCCAAACATAGGAAGTCTGTGTGTGTCTGTGTGTGTGTGTGTGTGTGTGTTTGTGTGTGATGGAAAAATAGAGAGTTGCTGTGTTGTCCTGATTAACACAGCAGCAAAAATGCTGGTGACAAGGCAACCCATATTTTTAGATTTGGCAGAAATACATTTAGGTCACATTATAAGTTAAAAAAAAATAGTCTTGTAAGTTTTCGATTTTGTTGTATTTTGGTTGACGATTTGGTCAAAACTGGCAACCTGATGAAAAGTGGTAAGTGCGTACGGATCACATTTCTGAGACTGAAAGTTCGATTCCCGCTGGGTTCCGGGTTTCCAGATTGGACCTAGGCTTGTGTGGGTTTTGTTGGGGTACTCCGGTTTCCTCCCACATCCCCAAAACATGGTTGTCCGTCCCATTGTGCCCTGTGATTGGCTGGCAACCAGTTCAGGGTGTCCCCTACCTGCTGCTAATAGTGGCGCATGATCGGCTCCGGCACCCCCCACGACCCTTGTACGGCTACACAGAAACAAATTAACACTTGTATGTCAAACAAAACAATCTCATAAATGATCAATCGTATTTCATGTCATTCTTATTCATTGTAACACCAGTTTCTAATTCTTAAAAAGTCCTTGTCTACTTTCCCAAGGTCTACGGGTGCTCGTTTTCAGTAGCCCAGAGGTTTGGGTGTCAGATAACAGCTGTTTCTCAGCATTGGGGCAAGAATAATGGAGGTAAAGATTTCTTAATAATGGTTATGATGAGGCAACTGGGTTATGATGATGACCCCCCCCCCGACATTGTTCAGTACAGCTGGTCAACCTAATTTTGTGTCGCGTTGACATATAGCATGCCTCCCCAGGAACCTTCGACTCTCTCCAGGTTATAAGTACCCTGGTTCAAACGCACACCTTGGGTTTTTTTGTTAAAAGAAATGGGTTTATAAATAGCTAAGTGCTGAGAACAGGCGCCGATGTGTTGACGACGTAACCTCTTCTTCTAAATGAGTCCAATTTTTGTCTTCTATCCTTCTTGTGGAGACTCTTATTACAAATCCTCGTTTCCAACTGGACATTCCCCCGTGCTCTTACAGACCTTGGCATGTTTGGATCGTTAAAATGAAACCTTTGATTTAGATCCAACAAATGTTCCTCTGGATGACTGGACAAAGACTCCCTGACGCCTGACCTCTGAGTATCATTCAAACGGCTTCCGAAGCGAGATAAAAAAAATGTGACCATGATACGCAGACCACAGACAAATGAAACTGGCTCCTATCATCGCCATATCTCAGTATTTTTCCCTCCTGTCTCAGAAAAACCAATAAACCGAGTCCATAAATCACAGCGGTGGCTGCGAGTCCGTATCTGACAGTTCGGCGGGAGTTTTTCTAAGCTCCCCGAGCTTCAATTTGTCGCTTGGCTTTCCGTGCCCTTTGACCTATTCTGGAACATGACTTGATAGCGCATGGTGACGGAGGTCACCTTGAGTTTGCACCGAAACAGATCTTTGTGTCGCCTTTTAATTTCCAGTCATGTACAGTAGTACCTCGACATACGAGTGCCCTGACATACGAGCAATTTGAGATACGAGTAAAATTTGGAGCAAATATTTATCTTGTGATACGAGACAAATTTTGATAAATGAGCATACAGCGGACGCGGGAGGCTGCTCATAAGAACATCATGGCCACTGTCTTTCTGCTCGCAACTCCCTCATGTAATGTCTCTACGAGCACTGGGCGGAGGAGCATTGCATTTTTCCAGTGTTTTTTTTCCTGTTAGTCAGTACGAATGGCGATCGATCGCTAATACGAGAGGAGTATATAGTACTTCTTGTTGGCAACTGGTTATGCGTTATCCTATTGTGAGGACATTTGTGTGCATCATTTTGGGAATATTTTGAAGGGAAGACAAAAGCAAACAACCCTCGATAGGTTGCATCTGAAATCCAGGGTGGAGGCGGGGCCAATAGAGCCAACCCGGGAGAAGAAAGGTATCAAAATTTAAAACAAAATTAGAATTAAGTTTAGTGTAAGGTTAGATTAAACTTATTTTGGAGTGTTTGCATCGTAATCCAAGTTCATTTAAATGTGTTTGTTATGTTACGAGCGCGTTGCCGTGCAAAAAGTCTCTCTCTCCCCTCCGCGAAATCCGTCTAATTTTAGTACTATTAAACACATTTTAGTACTATTAAACCACTAGTTATTTATTACTTTGTTAAAAGATGGCGAATTGGAACAAATAAAAATGTTTTTCCAATCCAATATCCTGTTTTGGGTGTTTTTACAGAGGGTTGGAACGAATTAATTTGTTTTTAGTTCATTTCAATGGAAAACGTTCATTTGAGTTACGAGTAAATCGACATACGAGCTCAGTCCCGGAACGCATTAAGCTCGTATCTCGAGGTACCACTGTACTAAGATTCAATGTACGTGTGAATTTTTGCCAGCTCGGCATTTAGGCGCTTTACACAGAATGTGAACATGTGCAAAGGTCTGGCATGAAGCCAGGCAAGGACTGATGAGCTGATTTTGGCCTACTAAAGCATTTAAGCCGAACACATTAAGTACCACTTAATAAACACATCCACATGTACTTTGCTTGCTCCCTCGGGTTGAAGTATTTTCCAACACCCTTCTCGTTTAACTATGACTTAAACCCTGAACTAAAGGCACACTTCTTTAAATGGGTCAATGTGTCTGGTGGGAAGTAACACTAGTGTTGGATTTTTAAAAATGTTGGGCCAGTTGGACTTGAGAAAATTGTTCAGGGATATGATAATGCTGGGAAATTTAAAAAATAATCATGTTTGATTACCCAAGCGGAATGTACTGTTGGATCTTAATGGTTCCAATTCATGTTCACATTTGTTTTCTTCCACGCGGTTAGCGCATTGCCTTGACAGTTCTGTGGTTGAGGGTTCGATCCCAAATCGGTCCTCACTGTATGGACTTTGAATGTTCTCCCCAGGGCTTGCATGGGTTTTCTCATGGTACCCCGATTTCCTCACATTCCCAAAACATGCAAGGTATGCTGATTGAACACTCTAATTTGCCCCATACATTTCTGTACTTGATTACTTTTGCAAGGTTGGTGTTTTCCAGGTTTTTGTTTTGTTTTTGTCAAGATATGGAAGTCAACTCACCTCCTCCTCCTGCTCCACAGCTGGATGAGAGCTGTCCATTGGAACAGGTGCACATATTGGGTCGAGAACAGAATCCATCGCCGCAGGAGTTCCTGCAAATTGCTGTTGGTTCAAAGGAGAAAGTGGGGACTCGTCACTTTAAGTACGAGGTAAGGCCACGACGCCAGGGTGTTTAGGTTGCCTAACGGAGGGTGGGACTTACGGACAATGCACTGGTTCCCGCCGGGCAGAGTCTTCCAGCCAGGACAGCAGTAGGAATGAAAGCGAGAGCCACACACGTTGGGTCTGATACACATTAAGAAAAGGAAAACCAGTTAGAAATCAGCCAGCGCATTTCAGAAAATCCTCTAAATAAAAAGACAGCGTTAAGTGCTCCATTCCAACTGGCCTATTTGTTCTTGGCCTAAGCTTTGAGAGCAGTGTTTCCTAACCACTGTAGTATTTCTTTTTAGGTATACTTGGGTACTTGGACTTTAGGTGCGTTGGATTGGATTGGATTGGATAACTTTTATTCATCCCGTATTTGGGAAATTTCGTTGTCACAGTAGCAAGAGGGTAGAATGCAGATATAGGAAAGGCATTTTAGACATAAATAGATAGGTAATGAGTAAGTTAATAAATAGATAAATACATGAATAAATATATACATAAATATATAAGTGTGTTGCTGAAAAAAAAATATATATATATACATATATATAAACATATATATACACATACATACACATATATAAACATATATATATATACATACATACACATATATATATATAAACATATATATATACATACATACACATATATAAACATATATATACATACATACACATATATATATATAAACATATGTATATACATACATACATACACATATATAAACATATATATATATATATATACATACATACACATATATATATATATAAACATATATATACATACATACACATATATATAAACATATATATACATACATACACATAGATGTACATGTATACATACAGACATATGGTAGGTCTTAACACTCAGCCATTTGTTTTGTTAAAGAGCCTGACAGCTGATGAGAGCTGTTAGGCTCTTTAACAAAACAAATGGCTGAGTGTTAAGACCTACCGTATGTATACATGTTGTAGGAAATTAGCTGCCAAGGAGAGAAAATTGCAATATTACAAGATTAAAGTCGTAATGTGACAAATACTAAGTCATATATTGTAATATTACAAGATTAAAATTGTAAGATTATGAAGGGAAAATTTATTATTTGAGATTAAAGTTGTTTTTACGGGGTTTTTTTGCATTACGTGAAACAGTTGTTTGAATTTACGGGCTTCAATTTTTGGCAACGTAATATCGGGAAATTGAAGTAATTCGAGGGAAAAATATCTGACTAAATTATTAGTTAAAATCATTATATATATGTTTTTGGTTAGTATGTGAACTGGATGCTGTTCTGGTTGCGCAGACTTTAGACGTTAAAATATTTTTTGGTTTTCATTTGATTCCTGTTGATAAAAATACTGTGTCTTATTACAAAAATGCTTGGGAAAGACTGTTTCAAAGTAAACCAAAAAACAAGCACATCCCACTAGATTCCCAGAAAAGCGATTGTTGAGAGAATGAACTTGTCAGATTTCTATTCACCGCCAGCCAGACGCTCCCCCAAAAAATCAGATCAGAGTCTTCTCAGTTGACAGATGTAACCGTTATCGTAGCCTATGGAGCGTTTGATTGGTCTTAGCCACAAGCTTTCCTCTCAGGGAAAGGCAAAACCGCATTTGCAAATGACTGACATTACTCACACACACAAAAAGACATTGAGGCTTTACAAACCAATAAGAGGAGGATCCTTTATCATCCATCTGCGTACTGGACTAAAAAAACCCTCGTACATCAACCCTAACCCAATCCCAGACGGGATACAGAAGAGTAAATGCACCGTAGCAATCCGAAAAGATTAAAACAATGTGGTCGCGCTAATGACATCCATCAAGAGCTTTCAAAGCATGGGTGAATCTGTGGTCATTTATGTTGTGTTCCTTTCTTTGCGTTTCATACATCCGTGATTTTAACAACCACAGACTGGTCTATTGCGATAGGCACTCATCTTGATCTTTCTAGCAAAGTACTTTTAATTTTTTCCCCAGAGACAAAGTTTTTAGTACAAATGACGCCATTGATGATACTAAATGGAATTTAAACATCGGCCTCGCAGTTCTGGGGTCGACGGTTTGATCCCAGGTGGGTCCTCACTATGTGGAGTTAGCATGTTCTCCCTGGGCTCGCGTAGGTTTTCTACAGGTGGTCCAGTTTCCTCGCAAATACCAAAAATATCCATGCTAGGCTAATTGCATGCTAAATTGTGTTAGGAAGAGTGTGGCGTTGAGCGTGGAACGTAGTATAGGACCCAAATAGCAATGGACGAACTGTGTGGACTGCTCTAACAAAACTTTAATTCTTAAGGTAGGAATCTTTAGAAAAAAACAAGGACTTAGAAATCAAATCACAAAATCAAACCTGACAAGGAGACCTGGGGAAACGAGGAACATGGAACGGGGAGCATGGCACAAACAGCAGACGATCCGACAAAGACTAACAAACACGGGTTTAAGTAGACAGACAAGGGCTGATTACAAAGTACAAAGAGCTGGTTATGAGAGGAAGGGAAGCCTGAAGGGACACGAGAACCAAAAAGAAAACAAACCAACCAAAACCCTAACACTAGGGATGAGTGTGAGCACGAAAGGACCTCCGTCTCCTTGTGCCCTGCGATTGGCTGGCCACCGATTCAGGGTGCCTCCTGCCTGGTGCCCATACTTAGCTGGGATAGGCTCCAGCATTCCCCGCGATCCTTGTGAGAATAAGCAGTTCAGAAAATGAATGAATAACTGAATGATAAATGAGATAAATATCCAAACGACTAATTTAACTCCAACTGCATTCAAGCCAAACTCTTACAACTTTTGAAAAATTATACATCTTAAATTACAGAAAACCTCCGAGTTTGCATAATTACAAGAGCTGGGTGTACCTCAGTGACAAAGGATTAACTCTGTGGGCTCTGTTTTTGTACTCAGCACCAATCCAGACCAGCTTGATGTTACGCCAACAGCAGTGGTGTCTCAGACCCGGGCTTTGATCACCCTCATTGCATCGGTATACTTAGTTAACCACAGAGCCCACAACCAAATTCCAAAACACATACAGGGTCGTTTTCATTGGCAGGGAAATCTACGCATGGTTTTACGCCGGCGCGCATGTGCGCCACGCGTGAAAACATGGCCGTATACATTGTTATTGCTTTGGCTTTTGGGACGTTTTTGGACACTTTTCCAACAAAAATGAGAAGCGTGAGTAAAGAAGGAAACATCTGACAAGCATATTTTAAAAATCATATTTCTCGTCAAAAGAAGCGAGGGACATAATAATGTGGAAAGTAGTGATTTGTGGGTAATTTCTGATTTACATTCCCGGTATTTCAACTCAGAGGCTTCTAGATGAATCAACTGGCCAAAAACATGATTTATAGTGTTTCTATTGGCTCACGGAATGCTGTTTTTGCTATTTCATTGGTCTCCATTCAACAACTGTTATTGTTTTTGCAGCTAAACTTTGTTCCCTTACATATAATACATTTATTAAATCTGTACATAATTGGTGGATGCAATGTAGGTTCTCGTCTGGTCTATGTAGACCACCTGGGGTCCGAAGTCGACTGTGATAGGCTCCATCTTAATAAGTGATAAAGAAAACATGAATGGATGGATACCGTAGTTCCCGGATTATAAATCGCAGTTTTCTTCATAGTTTAGCCAGAGACGTAAAATTATGATGACATTATGGCATCATTTTACATGTTATTTTCAAACCAAACCACAAGAGGGTGCTCTGATTAAAACCGTAACTGACGATGAGTCTGACGGAAGCGACGTTGAAGAGAAGAGTTGTTTAAAAGTGATAGTAACGATAAAGATTCATTGGGTTTTGTGACACAGATGGTTTGGTCAACTTGTTACCATGTTATTTACGCCTCACTTATCTGAATAGTTCTTTATATGTTAACATACCAGAAACATTCTCTGTTTGTTGTTTTTGGGTCATGTAACATTAGCATACCGCTTGCTTATTCAACCAATTGAGCTCTATGCTATTGTTATTTTAAATTGTCTTTTAATACAACATGTCTGTTCTTGGGTTTTATCAAATAAATTTTCCAAAAAAATACGACTTCTATGCCTTTACCTTTTTTATGCATTTTATGGTCAGTATAATCCGGAAAAACACGGTACATGGATGAAACTTCTAAATGTAAGTAAGCATTTTGTATAGTGAGGTCCATTCCTATTTGGTTTTCATAAATTTGCACATGAATGACCGCCATTGTCCTTGAAATTAGTTGTGCCAATTTTTCTGTTAACTGAACCATAATCATTGGAGGTAAAAATCTGAAAACTCTATTTTAAGTCTGAGCCACTAGCACAACAGAGACATTAAGTTTAAATATATAGAAGCCTGAGCCACTAATGCATTAGTCAGCAAAGGCTGCAACCACATGACCATATGGTGAAGGGTTGTAAAAGTACAAACAATCAGGTGACCCGACATAGGGAGGAAATTTCATTTTGGTAAGAGAGAAAACAGCAGGGTTGAGATTGAGAGAAGAATTTTAGCAGCGGATTCTTCTCGGACAATGGCCAATGTTGAAACATGACTAGTGGAGAGTGTGAAGTGAGTGGCAAGGATCTGGCAGGAGGCGGACATGACGGTGGGAAAGGGAAAGGGAATAGGGAGGGAAATCAAAACAAGCCGATGTTGAGATGAGGAGGACACCACGGCAGGAGTGGAAAACTCTGATATGGGAAGGAAAAGCTGCACTATAGTCTAGGTAAGGATCAACTTTCTAAGGCCATACCTGTCAACCTTGGCCAATTGCTCCCCTTATTAATGATTGCAAATGATTGCAAATCTTTCAAGACAAAACTCCTCCTCCACTGCAAGATTTTGTACATAAAAATTCTAACACATCAACAAGGGCTGGCTCTAGAGGTGAATGTGTAGTTCCCTTCAAAAATAGTGCATTTAGCCAAAGCACCTTCATTCCTGGAACTCAATACCACTTAACATACGTGAACTCCCATCTCTGAACCTCTTGGCCAATCATCTTAAAGCCTGGCTGTTAGACGAACAAAATTGCGTTCACAGCGCTGTCTAAAAGTGTGTGTGTCTAGTACAGGGGTGTCAAACTCATTTTTTGTTGCGGGCCACGTTGTAGTTTCGATTTCATCCGGAGGGCCAGTATGTCTTCCAACTAGGCTGCCAAAATTAATTGATTAATAAATTGACAGCTTTTTCAATCGTGCTGATCGATAGATCATTTTTGGACATTCAAATTTGTTCAAATCGTCTGCAATTATTGATTTAAAAGGGGGAAAATCAAGGAAATTTAATATACATCTATACTCTTCATTTGAATTTGATCATAAAACAGAAAGTCGGCACTCATGATTTACTTTCCCGGGCCACACAAAATGATGCGGCGGGCCAGATTTGACCCCCGGGCCGCCACTTTGACACATACTAGACTCTAGTATTAGTCATCGTTTATCTTCAACCTACACAAGAGTCTAAAGATGGAAATTAGCCCTCGGCTACAATCTTACATATTTACATTTACATTCCATATTTGTGCATTAACATGAATTTAAATATGTTCATTAATATGTGCTGTCCCTTATTAAATAAATCAAACTCAAACCTCGGCCAATTACTTCCCTTATTAATGGTTGCAATTCCCCTTCCTAAATGATATAAAAAACGTAAAAATGAAACGCGCCACATATTTATACACATACGGCGCACGTAAAAGTCTAACATTTTCTACAAAGTGAACAGCTTTCTGACGCGAGTGGCTGAGATGATCCGAAATGGTTTTTACAAAAAACGTACTTTTAAAAAATCCTGTACAGAATTTGTTATATGGCGTACACAATTTGAAATGACCAAAAAAAAACGTATAAGTTGAAAGGTATGTAAGGCACAACCCAAACATGCTGTCAGGGTCAAAATACATCTCAGCAATGTACAAAGCATTCCACCACTTAATGAAGGACTGATACATGTACAACTCCCTCCTGTTGTTTCTCCAACATGCTCTCCAACTATTCCAGTGTTAAAGAATGAGAAGATGTTAATATATGACGGATCACATGTGCCTGACCCTGAGGTGTTCTGCTTTCTTGATCTTCCTCCGTCCCTCTGCAGGTCAGCGCATGCTCTCCCGGAGATTTACAGGGACCAATCCAGTCCAAGAGTTGAAGCCCCAGGGGGTTTTCAATATTGAAATGTCCCACTGTTCCTTGGCTCAATCTAAAGGAGATTAACTCTTGGGCGTCCACGTCGTGACCTTTGAAGCTGCCTCTTGGCCCGTAAATTGCTCGTTAACTGCCATTAATCGGAATAAAAGGGAATATCTGCCACTGGGAAGCACAGAACGCAAAAAATGGAGAGAATACATCGAAGACTGACGTCAAAAAGTAAGACACACAAATACTGTAATCATGACGTCTAATAACTACTGTATTTTTCGGAGTATAAATCTTTTTATTTTATTTTATAGTTGGCGATGTTGGCTAATTTAGCCTTTCCGACCAGCAACTTGCAGATTGATTAAAGTCTTTTCCCGCAAAGACAAAAAAGAGCAGACGCTTAAGTCAGGTGTCTTTGAGTCGGCGGCCCGGTCAAAGGTCAAAAGTCATCAGCCTGGTATTCCAACCAGGTTCGGCTTTTAAAATTCCTAGTTGCTTGAAGCAACATTTGTGTCAGCTGGTTTGAGGAGGATTTGAGACTGTAAATGACCCAGATGGTCTTGAGGAAGTTGGATACTCCTAATTGTGAAAGTACTTTACGACAGTAAAATATTCTTTGTTAGCAACATAAACAGAAATATAATTTCCCTGGATTTAAATAGGTTCCAACACTGACCAATAATTGAAAGGATAGTATTATTTTAGCCATCCAAAAACACCAAAAGACATTTTCAAATATGACACAGGCCATAAAATCTGGTTTCTAAAACAAGGATCGGTACAATACGACTCTTTAAAGCATAGTGGCGGCCCGGGGGCCAAATCTGGCCCGCCGCATCATTTTGTGTGGCCCGGGAAAGTAAATCATGAGTGCCGATTTTCTGTTTTAGGATCAAATTAAAATGAAGAGTATAGATGTATATTAAGTTTCCTGATTTTCCCCCTTTTAAATCCATAATTGTAAATTTTTAATCATTTTTTATGTGTTTTTAGTTCAAAAATCATTTTGTAAAATCTAAAAATATATAAAAAAGCTCAAATAAACATTGTTTTAGATCTATAAAATACTGAATATTCAGGGATTTTAATCCAATTCTTTTAATCCATTTATTAAAAAAAAATCTAAATATTATATCTAAAATGGTCCGGCCCACATGAAATCAAGTTGACGTTAATGTAGCCTGCGAACCAACGCGAGTTTGACACCCTTGCTTTAAAGTCATCAACGTCATGTCTGGTTCCCCAATTAAGATTTCCCCCGATTTTATCCACCAACTGAATTATTTCTCAAGCAAAGTTCAAATGCAAAAATTCTCCGTCAGGGTCTAATCTCTTAAATCAGCTGCAGTCCATTCATCATCAACGTTAATTTCAGACCCAAAACCCATCAACTGTGGGAAACCTTTCCTTGCCGTTCCAAGCAATCTGTTTTTTAAACGATGCATCCGAGGCGAAATTCAAATCGAAAACATTCTCCGTCCTTCCCACAGAGACAAAAATCCGGCTTCAATTAAAGCAATCAAGGCAAAAAGCCAAAAGTCTGATCAGATACAACGCAGAGTGGACTGATACCAAGCAGCAGTCTGTTGTGGGAACCCGTGAGTCAAAAGCATTCAGCATCAGCACTCGAGCGCCGTACCAGGGACAGATTTGCGGATACAGAATTCTCGCCAGCAAATAAACACTGCACGTTAGCCCAAGGCCGGCATAATGGCCATCATTACTCTAACCGCCTTCCATCTGCCACACGCACCGTTACATATAGTCCACCATGATTGGTTACAACACTTGGATGAAAGCATTTGGATGCACTGCAGAGTTTTGAAGGTATCGCGTGTCTTTTGAGGTGAATGGGTGACCTTGAACGACTCATTTGCCACAAAAGTTTTTCCGACCAACCACATGGTTCGAATTTCCCCGAGCACTTTTTACTCATCAAAAACTGTAATAATTTTACAAACTTTAAATGCCCAAAATCCTTGAGATGGATCATTTAGACACTTTAGATTCCAATGCTACATCTCGCCAAGGCATTTTATACAAATGTATGCTTACAACATTGTGGGAAAGTTTTCATTTTAGCCTCAAAGCTAATTGCATTATTGAGTGCTTGGATGACTTTGGCTCAACACAATTCTGACTCTAATGTATCAAACGAACCTCTGTCTTTACAAAAATTCTTGTAGATCAGGGGTGTCGACTCGGGTTGATTCGCGGGCCGCTTTAACGTCAACTCGATTTCACGTGGGCTGGACCATTTTAGATATAATATTTAGATTTTTTTTTATAAATAGATTAAAAGAACTGGATTAAAAGCCTTGAATATTCAGTTTTTTATAGATCTAAAACAATGTTTATTTTAGCTTTTTTTAATATATTTTTTTAGATTTTACAAAAGGATTTTTGAACTAAAAACACAGAAAAATGGATTAAAAAATTACAATTAATGATTTAAAAGAGGGAAAATCAGGAAATGTAATATACATCTATACTCTTCATTTTAATTTGATCCTAAAACAGAAAGTCAGCACTCATGATTTACTTTCCCGGGCCACACAAAATGATGCGGCGGGCCAGATTTGGCCCCCGGGCCGCCACTTTGACACATGTGCTCTAATCTATCAAACGAACTTCTGTCTTTACAAAAATTCTTGTAGATGAATGGACCAACAAAAAAATAAAATACCCTGACATACTCCAATTTCTTCGAACGTACAATGTTTCCGAACAAAATTCCGAAAAAAAATCCTGAATACGGGATGAATAAAGTTATCCAATCCAATGTATTTCCACACTTAGATTCCTAAAGCGAGAAGAGCCAGGTGTTAGGTTGGGTACTTAAACCGGGGTATCAAAGTAGTCCCGTTCCCTAAGCAAATGGTACCGGGTCCAATAAAGATTTTAGTACCAGAGTATCTTTCCTACACCAGTTACGTAACAAAGTGTGTCATCAGGGGTGAGCTAGAAATCAGGCGGCAACAAAATATATGTATATTTTATAAGTAGATGTTTTACTTTAAGTTGTATTCCATTTGGGAGTATAAATTAAAGTGTAGTATGTCATTTTTTTAAATTTGGTGCAAGAACCGATTAAGCACGGGAACCGATTCTCGACCGAAATCGGAAAAAACCCAAACAATACCCAACCTTAGCCAGGTGGACCAATACTTTGTCAAAATATCGCATGTATTCCATCAATGTGTTGTTATGCGTGACTAGATTCATATTTAAAACTGTTTTTTTAGCTAGTGATAAACCGCAATGAAAAACCAATTTTTTTTTTTAAAGCTGTCATTGTTGCCTTGTTGTTCCCCAAAAAATGCATTAAAAAACTGAGAATTTAATTAGAATAATATGCAAGAGCACAATTCTATTTTTGATTCAAACGGCAGAGCTGAAAACCAATTCCAGATGGATAAGACAAAATGGTCCAACCCAAATATTAAAACCGCCTTCATTTTGAAACTGGACATGTATATTTTCTTTCTTCAACAGGTATTTCAATAATGACCAGTTTCAAGCAGCGGCATGTCAATGCATGATTTTTACGCATTTAATGAAACCCCCAAAAAGTGTAGTGGTTTTATATTCTCGATGTTGACGTTTGTGGGCTTTTCGCATTGTCACCGACAACGGTGAAACAAACGTCCCTTTTCATGGTTTCTTTCGAGTGATAGGACTACCTCATTTCCTGTGGCTTGGCGCAAGGGCAACCATATGCTGGGACATGTGGGGAGCATGATTGGAATAACAGATTTGGGAAAACGGAGCCTAACAAAACCTGCCTTGTGTTTTTTCGACTGGTAATGAAAGACCAACTGATGCTGCTCGCTCCTCAAAGTGGATGAATTAGAATATGACGGCGGGCTCTTGGCCAAAGGAGGGCTTGGGGTAGGAACTTTTGGGGTAATGGCAACGTAGCTGAAAGCTAATGTAACCATTTTTGCTTCACGACACAGACCCTCAAATCAACAATACCTTTCAAAACATACGTTTCCATAGAGGCGCATGGTCTGAAAACCAAACACAACCTTCGTACAGTGGTACCTCGACCTACGATCAGCTCTACCTACGACATGCTCGAGGTACGATGAAAATTTCGATCGAATAATTCGCCCTAGATACGATCAAAATTTCGAGATGCGACCAAGCCAGGTGGCCATGACATGAGAGGCTGTTCATCATTGTAATGCACTGTCTTTTTTGCCGCATCTCTTTCGTGTAAAACATATCTACGAGCACTGAACGATTTATTCAGACGAGTTTCGACCAGGAAACGCACAACGCGCATGCGCGGGCAAAAAGAGGGCTTTCTGGGTAATGAAGTATACTCTTGCACACAACACCAATAGGCAATGGCACCCTTTTTCAGAATAAAACTTCATTACCCACAATCAATACGTAGGTAGGCTGTTATTCCTTCCTTAGCCTGTTAGCTCCCGCGATCGCTCATTCAAGACTACTTCTCGTTAGCAATTGGTCGTGCGTTATCCTATTGTGAGGACATTTGTATGCATCATTTTCGGAATATTTTGAAGGGAATACAACAGCAAACAGCCCATCGATAGCGAACGTGAGGGTGGAGGCGTGGCAAACAGCTAACCCGCCCAGAACAAAGGTAAAAAATTTTTTTTAAAAAAATTAGAATTCAGTTTTGTGTAAAGTTACATTAAACGTATGTTTGAGTGTGTCTGTAGATATTAATCCAAGTTAATTTAAATTTGTTTGTTCGTTTACGAGTGCGTTGTGGATAAAGTGGTGTTTGGATAGTTTTGTTTTGGTGTTTTTTCAGAGGGTTGGAACGAATTAATTTGTTTTTAGTTCATTTAAATGGCAAACGTCCGCTCGAGTTACGAAAAGCTCGACATACGATCTCATTCCCGGAACGGATTAAGATCGTATGTCGAGGTACCACTGTACTTCTTTTTGTAAGACTCCAATTAGTTAGCAATTTCCATTCTAATAGCTTCCATGATGAACTTGAACCAACATTAGCAACATTCTTCAACGCCATTCCTAGCGTCGAAGTTCTGACATCTCAGCGCTATCACTAAAATCAGCAAAACAGTTTCCAATGGCTCGCCATCACTTAACACACAACTCGCTGGCTATGAACCACATTCCCCGACTTAGACCCACACGAGAATTTAGGTCACGCTCTCCCTCATCTTCCCCACATGGGACGTATACAAATCTGCTTTTTCCGAGCCTTTCCCATGAAATCTCAATTTGCTGTAAATACGCCAAGAGAGTCGAAGCACGGCAGGCGGCCCGAAAAGGTCAAACGTTTGCTGTTTTGGTGGAAACAATGCACTAGTATTCCACGGCATAATTTGATATAAGGTGGTCTGGCCACACACCAGAAAGCGCAGCAGTTGAAAGGCTCCTGCCAGGAAATCAGAGGGGGTCGACTCATTTATGGTGTTGGGCCTCTCGATACAATACGTCTATAAAGGTCTTACGATGTCTAAAACTGCAGTAGATGCTAATTTCCATTCTTCTGCTAATGAAGCACTTTCATTGGAAGGTTCCACGTTGCAGTAATGAAACAGAACAAACATTTTCAGATTGTCCTTCTAAGCAGAACGGCCTTTTTCAGCTTTTTCTAACCCAAATGATGGTTTCAAATGATGCCAAAAATAGTCAACAGGTGGTCGAGTGGTTAGCATGTCCGCCTTATAGTTCTTAGATCGAGGCTCCAATCCCCGTTTGGGCTCTAACCTTGGCATGTTGTTCCTGTGTAGGTTTTGTCTAGGTGTTCAATTTCCTCCAACACCCCAAAAACATGCATGGCTAGGCTAGTTGAACACTCTAAATCACATGTGTCAAAGTGGCGGCCCGGGGGCCAAATCTGGCCCGCCTTATCATTTTGTGTGGCCCGAGAAAGTAAATCATGAGTGCCGACTTTCTGTTTTAGGATCAAATTAAAATGAAGAGTATATATGTATATTAAATTTCCTGATTTTCCCCCTTTTAAATCAATAATTGTAATTTTTTTATCCATTTTTTTCTGTGTTTTTAGTTCAAAAATCATTTTGTAAAGTCTAAAAATATAGAAAAAAAGCTAAAATAAACATTGTTTTAGATCTATTAAAATACGGAATATTCAGGGCTTTTAATGCAGTTCTTTTAATCCATTTATTTAAAAAAAAATCTAAATATTATATCTAAAATGGTCCGGCCCACATGAAATCGAGTTGACATTAACACGACCCGCGAACCAACCCGAGTCTGACACCCCTGCTCTAAATTGTCCCTAGGTATGAATGCGTTGTTGGGTTGTTCGTTTCAGTCTGTGTGCCCTGTGATTAGCCGCTAATTGAGGGTGTCCCCTACCCACAATTGGCTGAGATAGGCTCCAGCACTGTTGTGAGGATAAGCAAGAATGAAGAAATTGAATAAATGTGTGAAAGTGGTTGGGCGTGTCTCACATACAAAGCTAACGGTTGGCCTCAATGACTCCAACGACCCTATCTAAAGGCACAAAGACACAACCATTGTGGCCTTCAAAGACACTTTTTCTTAACAGACCAGAAAATAAATCATTGAAAAACTCTCGTGCATCTAATTTGGCATGTAAAAACATTATTATAAACGTTATCCTACCCCCTCAGCGTCTCCTGGCCGCGGCGCCGGACCCGTTGCGCCTCTCTCTGGTCCGTGTTGGGTGTGAACCGGCTAGCCTGGAGCTGCCCATTTCCATTGGCGATCTGGCCATACGCCACGTGGACCGGTGCGAGACACACCGCTAGCCATCCCAGCAGCACCCGGGCTAGCTTTTCCGATCCCATTGGTCCGAGTGGCGATCCCTCCAAATATGAACAACGGGTTTTGACCGTTCCCTCTCAGGGTCTCGGATTACCGTTTGGACCCAGACTGAGTAGAACAATCTAGACCTGGCTCCAGACCAAGTCCTGGTGGGCACTCCAAAGTCCTGGCTGGAAAGAAAAGAACATTAAGATGGAATTCCAGATTAAAAAAACATACGTTTAGTTTAGTTAAGCGCTTACAATGAGGTATCTATTCGTGTTTTAGTGGTTAACACTTCTGCTATAACACAATGGAAAATAGGAATAGCCCGATAGTGAATTTTTCACGAACGATACAATCAGTTTTTTCTCGAAATATGTCTTACCGATCCCCGTAATAAATGAAAAATCACTTTGTTTGCATTGAAGTCAAGAAATGCTTTGTTAACGATATTACACAATGATCTGTAACTGTCATTATTTTCTAAATAAATGTAGCCCCACTCTAGTACTCAAAACACAACTATTTGAATGTATCCGATTTTCCTTAAAATACTCACAGTTAATTTAAATGTAATTTCATGTCCACTCATTCAAAAAATAATGGATTTCAGATTTGTGGAGAAATGACTTGGACTTAAAACTTAAAACATTGCTCTGATGACATGTTTTTCTAAACTTTCCCTATAGAGGGCGTAGTTACAAGGGAATTCCTATGATATACTTTGAAGCATTACTCAGCATCATAAACTACATTTTATTTACTTTACTCAGCAGCGGGTTTTAAAGTATTTAGACCAAATTTTTGAGTTAATTTCATTTTTTTTGTTTTTAGTTGGTGCATCTATTTTAAATTAGGTGCAATGGAAGCTGATTTTAAACTAAATTTGATACTATATCATTGCCTGGTCACCAACTATTTTCAGGGCAAAATCATTTACACCCCGATTCCATCTTTTTGGACATTTCGAGTTTCGACTCTAAAAAGTCTCAAAAGTACGTCGAATTCAAACCACCGTCAGAAAACATGCATTTTAAAAATCAAGTATAGATTTACCCCTGCACGACACAACTTTATGTCAAATATGCATTAATTTATACATACATTTCTTAGAAATCTGACTCCAACTGTATGAATAAATACATATTAACGAATTTGCAAAAACCGAAACCCTACACTTAAACTATCCCATTTAGTTAATTACCCAGTTTATACTTTTCCCCGTAAACACGCGATGTTAAAACACGAAAATCGCGTGTAAAACTCCAAGTTTGTACTTTTCTTATGCAAAACGCCTGACAATTTTACAGCTCACATCTGCAGAATCTTTATGAATGAAAATAAACTACGCGGTTCATTAAACGCAGCGTGAACTAAAAGTAGCCCAAATAACAAACTTTCGCCTTTTCCCATTGCAAAAAAAACCCCAAAAACATCAATCTAAAACCATCCCCACGAACATTATCCGCGAACACCCAAAAAACCCGATTTTAAAAACCACCCCTGAACGTCGCACAGGCAAACTTTTGCACAAACTTGCAGCATCTTTGACGTGAATCAACTCCGCGGACGCGTTAAATCCACCGTGAAACGTTCAGGAACAATAGTATCGCCCCCTCCCTCGAAGTCATCGAATAAATCACATAATACTTTCATTTGTCATGATATTGCTAATAATCAAGCCCGCAATACCTTGTAATAATAATCGGAGCGCCTTGACGTCGAGCAGCTCGCAGTTGGAATTATCAGGCAGGGATGTAACCAGCCTCAAGGATGGAATATTCAACTACTATAGTCTTGTGAGGGGAAAATAAGAGGAGAAAAGGTTAGGGGAATTGCCCCGTTTGGGATAAGGGGAGGGAGTACAAAAAAATGAGGGGGTTGGGGGGGTAGTAACGGTCTACAGGACAAACCCACATTCCTCAAGAAGGCTCCTGGAGTTGTTGTAACAGGGGCCAGCAGTTCTCCAACGTCACTCTCATCCCTCCTCCGGGGCAGCGGGACATTACACATGTGATAAGATGCATTTGCATTCACATCTGCTTGTGGAAAAGGAGGCCACTTTATCAACAAAAGGGGGTCAAGGAGGTCATAATGGAGTCCGATTGGGCTGGCCTGGTACATAAATATAGTACTCTGAGTTGGGAAAATGTTAGTTTAAAGCCTGGGGTAGGGGGAGCTATGGCTCATGAGCCACATGTGGCTTTCTGGATGGGTGCATAGGGTGATTGGGTGAATTATATTCAGTCATTTTTGGAACTGCTTTGCCCTTACAAGGGTCGCGGGGGGTGCTGGAGGCTATCCGAGCTGACTTCGGGTCTGAGGCAGGGGAGCTATGGCTCATAAGCCACATGTGGCTTTTTTAATGTGAGCATAGGGTGATTGGGTGAATTATATTCATTCATTTTTTGAACTGCTTTGCCCTTACAAGGGTCTCAGGGGGTGCTGGAGGCTATCCCAGCTGACTTCGGCTCCGAGGCAGGGGAGCTATGGCTCATGAGCCACATGTGGCTTTTTGGATGGGTGCATAGGGTGATTGGGTAAATTATATTTAGTCATTTTTGGAACCACTTTTTCATTACAAGGGTCGCAGGGGGTGCTGGAGCCTATCCCAGCTAACTTCGGGTCCGAGGCAGGGGAGCTATGGCTCATGAGCCACATGTGGCCTTTTGGATGGGTGCATAGGGTGATTGGGTGAATTATATTCATTCATTTTTTGAACTGCTTTGCCCTTACAAGGGTCGCAGGGGGTGCTGGAGGCTATCCCAGCTGACTTCGGGTCCAAAGCAGGGGAGGTATGGCTCATGAGCCACATGTGGCTTTTTTGATGGGTGCATAGGGTGATTGGGCAAATTATATTCTTATAAATCTTATAGCCATATATAAATATTAACCTACAATACACTCCGATCTATTTTATTGTGTTTAGGGATGATCAGGTTTCGAGTGGTCTACTCTTAGTGTCAGTGTCAAATTTACACTTGCTTTTCAAATAGGCGCTCTATTTACTGCAGACCTTGTGACTGACACATCTTTGTGGTTTGTTGCCACAAGTGTTGATAGGAAATTAGCACCGAAAGGGGAGGCCATCTGGGTGGTATATTGGTGAGGACAGCTGAGCACAATCAAATGTCGCTACCTTTTGGGCTGTAGTCAACACGAATTGTCCAAAATAACTTGATCGGAACAACTTCAGTTCTTTGCAGAGGAGTTTGATCTTCGAATGGCTGCCACAACCCAAGAATTCAACTCTGCAACCATAATAATGTTCAATTTTGATCGTAGCAATTTGTTTATTTTATGCTTAAAGAACACCCAGATGTTCCGAAAGACTGTTGCCTGCACGTAGACAAATTCAAAAAAGAAGTCATGTGAGCAGTACAACCAGGAAGTGTGTCCATAGTGGTCTAGTTTGTCATCCCCAGGTAAGATGGCGGCAAGTAAGTGAGTTTCTTCACGTTTTATGCAAGATACGATTTATTTTTTTCTTGAATTTCATTCATAGACATCAAAATAAATTTGGTTTAGCATTTTATCTGTTGATCTTTTCTCTATTTTAAAATAAATGATCGTATCGGCCACATTACCTTGCGTTTCGTGCATGTCAAGTCTAATTTATGCGCATATAAGCCGTACCCTCGATTCAGTCATCATTTTTGGAGCGACAAATACGGCGTATAGGCAATAAAATACAGTAAAGGAGAAACCCGTGTGCGGTCGATTGGTCGCCGGTCTTTTGGTCGCGCCGACCGCGACAACCAAAAGACAGGCGACCAAAAAACAGACGACCAAAAGACCGGCGACAAAACAAGGTAAAACAACACGGTCTGGGAAATTTGGAGCTTTTCATCAGCCTAAGAATTAATAGGGCATTAAGTATGACTAAATAGTAATTCGGAGTTTGTATTTAGGGAATTTGAGCAACGATTTAAATGGTAATTATCAATAACCTTCCAATCGACCAAAAGACCGGCGACCAAACGACCGAGTACCACCAGGAAGTGTGTCCGTAGAGGTCTAGTTTGTCATCCATAGGTAAGATGGCGGCAAGTAAGTGAGTTTCTTCACGTTTTATGCAAGATACGTTTTTTTCTTCTTCTTGAATTTCATTCATAGACATCAAAATAAATTTTGTTTAGCGTTTTATCTGTTGATCTTTTCTCTATTTTGAAATAAATGACCATATCGGCCACATTGCCTTGCGTTTCGTGCATGTCAAGTCTAATTTATGCGCATATAAGCCGTACCCTCGATTCAGTCATGATTTTTTTAGAGAAAAATACGGCGTATATGAGATAAAATACCGTAAAGGAGAAACCGCAAAGAGTCAAAGGGTGATTTGATGAGGTACTAGAAATCCAACATGGCCTTCACTTGATTCAGCTCGTATGACCGCGACTCATTTAGACGAATATTTTCCATCCATCTGGGAATTAGTTAACCACTGACAGGGAGTTTCCACCCCAACGTAACTTTTTATCGTCATCTAACTACCAACAAATGTTGCACTAAAATGTCCCAATAATGCAAGTCGGTTTAGTCAAAGATTAAAAAAAACTATTCCGAGAAAGCACCACTAAAGATTTGCTTGTTTTATCAAATTCCTGCTTTGAGGACAACAAGCTGAGTCGGGTTCGAGTCCAAAAATCTTCTCATTGTTTACTTACACATAAACAAACATGCACATGTTCGCTAATGGTCACACATTCTTGTTTTAGACAATGGACCGTTATCGGACATTAGATCAACTTGTAAATTTTCCTCAATATCCTCTGACGAAGCCAAGATGGGCAAGGAAGTTTTGTTGGTGTAATAAAATTCCAAGACCAGGAAAAAAAAAAAGGAAAGTTAAGTCAGGAAAGTTGTGTAATTACAGTCATAAAACTTTTTGGGTCCCAGCGGGAGTCGGTATGATCTAAATCCAGCAAGCGGAAAACAGCGCAATTGGATTTCCGGAGATAGCATTGCTGGGAGAAGTGTTTTTATTGTCAGGATGTACTTGATGTTTGTCTTTGAAACTTGACATATGTTGTTAATCAGTCGCTTCCATTAAGTGATGACGTGAATGCGAAAACATAGAAATTCTCAGAATGCAAGAAAAGCAAACAGCAAGCATTTTCCGATAACACAATGTCCAAATATATCGTTCTTATGGGTTAAGTAGCTAAAAATACAAGCAATGAATAATAAAGATCCTTTCATGCTTAATTTGAATACACAGACTAAGATTTAAACAAACTAATTCATCAACGTACAACAATCAGATTTCCCAAAAACTTTGATATTGGTTGATGATAATTTTAACATTCTAGCTTCCAAAACATGACGTATATTTGTCAAATCTATTCTAACATACATACGAGCTTAATTCGTTCTGGGACTGAGCTCGTATGTTGATCTTCTCGTAACTTGAACGAACGTTTCCCATTGAAATGAACTAAAAACAAATTAATTCGTTCCAACCCTCTGAAAAAACACCAAAAACAGGATAGTGGATTGGATTTTTTTTCTTATTTCTTCTAATTCGCCATCTATTAACAAAGTAACACATAACTAGTGGCTTAATAGTAATAAAATGTGTTTAATATAACTAAAATTGGGCAGATTTCGCCGACGGGAGAGAGAGACACACAGAAGGGGGCGGGTTGGGGGTTTTGGGGGTACTTTCCACGACAACGCACTCGTAACGGAACAAACAAATTTAAATTAACTTGGATTAATTTATACAGACAGACAGGCCAAATCTGGGCTGCCGCATCATTTTGTGTGGCCCGGCCGGGAAAGTAAATCATGAGTGCCGACTTTCTGTTTTAGGATCAAATTAAAATGAAGAGTATAGTTGTATATTAAATTTCCTGATTTCCCCCCTTTTAAATCAATAATTGTAATTTTTTAATCCATTTTTTTCTGTGTTTTTAGTTCAAAATCATTTTGTAAAATCTAAAAATATATATAAAAAAAGCTAAAATAAACATTGTTTTAGATCTATAAAAAACTGAATATTCTGGGTTTTTAATCCAGTTCTTTTAATCCATTTATATAAAAAAAAATCTAAATATTATATCTAAAATGGTCCGTCCCACATAAAATCCAGTTGACGTTAACGCGGCCCGCGAACCAACCCGAGTCTGACACCCTTGGGCTATTAGATACCTTACTGTCAAAATATCAAATTTCAGATACAATATTTGACTAATAGATTATAATTTCCAATTATTTGAAGCATCTTGCCATGATGGCTTTCCATTCGGCCGTTCAAATGACCATTGACCTTCCCCAAAAACTCTACCAAGAACAAATTCTACCAAAACCCTTTTGACCTTCTCTTAGCTAATAGCTAATCTTCGTGATTCCTTCAACGTTTTTTTAGCATGTCGCCGAAACTCTCGCTAAAACTGTCTCACCGTCTCAATCTGACCCGCTGAAAGACTGCAGACGACGAGAACAAAGAATTCCAGTTTTATTTGGCGCTCAGATATGTGTGTGTGTTCCCCACCTCTGTCTTCCATCCCAAAGTCCTTTCCTCCCCCTCCTAAGCGGAACCATATTTCGTATACTGTATAGCAAGGGTGTCAAACTCAGGTTGGTTCGCGGGCCGCAATAACATCAACTCGATTTCATGTGGGCCGGACGATTTTAGATATAATATTTCGATTTTTTTAAATTGGATTATAAGAACTGGATCAAAAGCCCTAAATATTCAGTTTTTTAACAGATATAAAAATGTTTATTTTTATTTTTTTTTCTTAGTAAGGGAAAACACCTAACAATCATTTGTTTTTCATTTCAAATGGGAACAGTCTTTTTTTAAATTATATTCAATATTAAAGTGGGAAACCGAAAATATTTTCATATATTTATTTTTAGATTTTACAAAATGCTTTTTGACCTAAAAACACCAAAAGAAAAAAATGGATAAAAAATTGCAATTATTCATTTAAAAACGGGAAACTCATGAAATATAATATACATCTATAATATTCATTTGAATTTGATCCTAAAACAGAAAGTCGGCCCTCATGATTTCCATTTCCTGGGCCACACAAAATGATGTGGCGGGCCAGATTTGGCCCCCGGGCCGCCACTTTGACACATGTGCTGTACTCGATTTCATGAGGGCCGGACCATTTTAGATATAATATTTAGATTTTTTTTTTAATTGGATTATAAGAACTGGATCAAAAGCCCTAAATATTCATTTTTTATAGATATAAAACTGTTTATTTGAACTTTTTTTTCTTAATAAGGGATAACACCTAATAATCATTTGTTTTTCATTTCAAATGGGAACAATCTTTTTTTTAATTATATTCAATATTAAAGTGGAAATCCGAAAATATTTTCACATATTTATTTTTAGATTTTACAAAATGCTTTTTGACCTAAAAACACCAAGAGGAAAAATGGATAAAAACTTGCAATTATTGATTTAAAAAGGGGAAAATCAGGAAATATAATATACATCTATAATCTTCATTTGAATTTGATCCTAAAACAGAAAGTTGGCACTATTGATTTACTTTCCCGGGCCACACAAAATGATGCGGCGGGCCAGATTTGGCCCCCAGGCCGCCACTTTGACACCCGTGCTGTACTCAATTTCATGTGGGCCGGACCATTTTAGATATAATATTTAGATATATTTTTTTTTATTGGATTATAAGAACTCGATCCAAAGCCCTAAATATTCAGTTTTTTATAGATATAAAACTGTTTATTTTAACTTTTTTTTCTTATTAAGGGAAAACACAATTTGTTTTTCATTTCAAATGGAAACTATTTTTTTTTTAAATTATATTCAATATTAAAGTGGAAATCCAAAAACATTTTCATATATTTATTTTTAGATTTTACAAAATTCTTTTTGACCTAAAAACACCAAAAGAAAAAAAATGGATTAAAATTGCAATTATCGATTTAAAAAGGGGGAAAATCAGGAAATATAATATACATTCAGTTTTTTTATAGATCTAAAACAATGTTTATTTTAGTTTTTTTATATATATATATTTTAGATTTTACAAAATGATTTTTGAACTAAAAACACAGAAAAAAAATGATTAAAAAAAAATTACAATGATTGATTTAAAAGGGGGAAAATCAGGAAATTTAATATACATATATGCTCTTCTTTTTATTTGATCCTAAAACAGAAAGTTGGCACTCATGATCTACTTACTCGGGCCGCACAGAATGATGCGGCGGGCCAGATTTGGCCCCCGGGCCGCCACTTTGACACCAGTGCTGTATAGTATTCTGTCCAGTTCTAAGGCCCAAACCAGATTCTCCCTCTCGCTGTCTATCCCAACCACCCCCCCAGCACACACTTTGTTTACACGTATGTAAACACTCACACACAGACCCACCATATGTCGACCTAAGGTAAATACGCCTTGACGAGAAGTCTGCCTCCGCCACCAAAAAGTTTTTTTCCCCAATGACGGTCAAATGGAAGTTTTGTTTACACTGAATTCAAGAAAAGAGACTGCGCAAACACGCAATTCAAGCATGTGCTAGCAAGACATGCTTGTATTGTCAGTTTTAATGGGTTTATCCCATTAAAAGATGGGATTAGTCACACTTGTTTTGGGCGTAGTGGTGCCTTGTCATTGACAAAAGCGAGCTGTTTTATTGTATGTGGACTAGACGGTATTGTTATGTTGGAAAAAGAACAAAATAAAGAGAAGGTTTGTGGTAGAACACAATGTTTCTCACATTATTAGACCGTTAACTAGTTCTGGGTTTTGGCAATCACGCAGTGGGACTGAGGTCATTTCAGTTGAATCCATGTGTGGCCATTTCAAGTTATTATTCTTCTAAGGCATTTTTCAAATAGAGACGGATTAGTACCACAGAAACTCCAAATTTCCACATGAACAAGCACAGCAGTGACAGGGAACAAGAATCTCTCCTAACCAAAACCATTGACAAAACCAAGACAGAACGCCACATTTAAACCGTTCTTGTAAAAAAAACAGTATGTATTTTCTTACTCTAGTTCACGCTAGTGCTATTTTAAACAAACTCAGTCGACATTCTAAGGCTGAAAGAAGTAACAACAGTCTCTTTCATTGCATAGCCTACATTTTTTCCCATTTGATATGATGGAGAATTTTATAAGATAATGCACGTATTTCAGTATACATGCATGTCCTATAATATTCAGATGTGGTATGTCTATACCAGGGGTTTCAGACGTGGGCCGAACCATTTTAGATATAATATTTAGATTATTATTTTTTATAAATGGATTAAAAGAACTGGATTAAAAGCCCTGAATATTCAGTTTTTTATAGATTTAAAACAATGTTTATTTGAGCTTTTTTTAAATATATTTTTAGATTTTACAAAATGATTTTTGAACTAAAAACACAGAAAAAATGATTCTAAAAAATGACAATTATTGATTTATAGGGGGAAAATCAGGAAATTTGATATACATCGATACTCTTCATTTTAATTTGATCCTAAAACAGAAAGTCGGCATTCATGATTTACTTACTCGGACCACACAAAATGATGCGGCGGGCCAGATTTGGCCCCCGGGCCGCCACTTTGACACATGTGCTCTAGGTCATGCTAGCGCTATTTTAAACAGTCGACATTCTCAGGCTCTTAAGCTATTTTAGTTATTATGTAGCCTGAAAGAAGTAACAACAGTGTCTTTCATTGCATAGCCTACATTTTTTCCCATTTGATATGATGGATAATTTTATAGGACATGCACGTATACGCTCTATATTCTGGTATATGTGCTCTATACTGTATGTTTTAATATTTAGGCATAATGTAGCAATTGTAAGGACGAAATATTTTTTTTTAAATTGGCAAACACTCATTTTGGAAAATCTTTACATTTCTCTGGAGTCCAAAAAGTGTCCATTAATGACCAGAAATGTGGTTTAACCATTTGCTTAAACTTGTTCTATAAAGAAATATAACATTCACAACAGTGGAACAAAATAAACCTAATTTTGGACTATAAGACGCAACCAACAAAGTTTGAACAGTCTGATTTAATAGAAACACCAACAATTGTTCATTCATTTTCTGAAGCGCTTCTCCTTACAAGGCTCGCGGGGGTGCTGTAGCCGAACCCAGCTAACTATGGGCACCGAGTCGAGAATACCCTGAATCAGTGGCCAGCCAATTGCAGATCACAAGGAGATAGACAACCATTGAAGCCTAGGGGCAATTTAGTGTTCAATCAGCCTAACATGCATGTTTTTAGAATGTGGGAGGAAAACGGAGTACCCGGAGAAAACCCACGCAAGCCAGGGAAGAACATGCAAACTCCACACAGTGAAGACCGACCCGGGATCGACGCCCGAACCACTCCACCGGCACAAACAACTGTCAACAGTTGTCTATATATCGCCAATCTATTCTCTGGTGGGTGCGACTTATAGTCCAACAAAGATGGCACACAGAAAACAAAAGTATTTCATGTTCTGTTTCCATGTCTTTTCATGCCTATGAAGATGTTCTGGACTTCCACACTGTAAGTGCATTCTTGTGGTCTTTCTGACAGTACAGAGACCACCGGTGCTAGTGGAGGTTTCCAGAGTATGTTTGGCCCATCGGGGGAAGCAATCTCGCTGCCAAATCATTTCCAACACAGCTTCTCAGCAGGAGGAGATTAATGACCAGGATTAGTCATACTGTACTGCTTGCCCAGTGGGGCGGTGGGGTGAACCGGTGCATATTTAGGTCACATCATCCGAGGAACATCCAGGTGGAGGGAAAAAGTCAAATTAATGAATGGAAGACGAGGACTTTGATTTTGTGGTGCTTCAAAGTCCACAAATTCGAATGCAGTTTGCATTTTTAACAAGGTGAAAGACCTCTGTTTCTCAGTCATTCACTGTATGTCTGAGCAGAGGTTCATTTTAGGTCACTGCTTAAGGACAGTGTGGATTGATGGGGACCAGGTTTTTGCTTTTTATGGTCAACCCCAAGGGTCATTTTTGACTGGCCATGGTTCTAGAGATAAGCCAATCTGGAAATTTGGGTTATGGGTGTAAATTTGCAGGTATTTCAAGATTTAATCCAATTTAACCTGCTCATATTGATACGGTTAATCCGACTACAAGGGTTTGCAGGACATTTGTCGAATCATTGGGTATTGATGGAAAGTCCATTTTACGTGTAAATATCTAGAAGACATCCCTTCTCTTGTCTCATGCTAGCCTACGCACGGTACATTGTCGATTGGTCGCCGGTCTTTTGGTCGCCGATCTTTTGGTCGCCGATCTTTTGGTCGCCGGTCTTTTGGTCGCCGGTCTTTTGGTCGCCCGGAAGGTTATTGATAATTACCACTTAAATCGTTGCTCAAATTCCCTAAATACAAACTGTGAATTACTATTTAGTGATACTTAATGCCCTAGTAATTATTAGGCTAAAGAAAAGCTCCAAATTTCCCGGACTTTTATTGTTTTTTGTTGGAGAACGTGTTAAGACCCTGACTGACGTAGCTTCTTAAAGGGACAACGCATGTACATACAAACACTTATACACTCACATGTCGGCTCAGTGAAACTGCTCATGGCCATTCTTGGCTTTTATTGATGTGTAGACCGTGTTGTTTTACCTTGTTTTGTCGCCGGTCTTTTGGACGCCCGTTGTCGCGGTCCGAGCAACCAAAAGACCGCGACCAAAAGACCGGCGACCAAAAGACCGGGGACCAAAAGACCGGGGACCAAAAGACCGGGGACCAAAAGACCGTGACCAAAAGACCGTGACCAAAAGACCGCGACCAAAAGACCGTGACCAAAAGACCGCGACCAAAAGACCGCGACCAAAAGACCGCGACCAAAAGACCGGCGACCAAAAGACCGACAACCAATCGACCGCACACGCCTACGCACTGCTAACCAAACAACATTTCCCATAATGCCTGTGGCCTGAAGACTATTACGTGCTGTCAGATTTTGTCTGATGCATGTAAATCGAACTGCACTATGAGAAGCGAAACGAGACCACCCTTCCTGCAAAGTCTCGAAACAGCTCTTTGGTTCGTACCACAGTTCTTAAATTGGGTTCACAGACTTTTTCAGTTTCTTCTGGACCAAACATGGCAGGTGAGAAGAGGCCTTAATTTATACCGCACGTCATTTGACCTAGATTTTGAACGCCATCCCATGATTGTCTCACAAAATTTCAGACTTGATTGGCAAGACGTCAAGTAAAATATGCGTCATGCAAAAATCAAAGGATTATTTCCACACGTATTGCTTCTTTTGTTGGCTTTTTTTCCAAGAATTCCACACACAGTGTGCTTGAAATCAAGTGCATGACACTGATGATGATGTTTTCCACAAAACTTCATCCTTAAAATCTGGATTTCTAGACAAGTGCGAGCACTAATTTTTCTATTCTGATTTTAGAACACAACAAATAAGTGATCTTGGACAAGACAAATTGAAAGTGATTGTTTTACGGCAAAAGATTGCCGACAATAACCAAGTGTTTTATCTTAAAATGCGAATAAACATTCTTGTCTTTTGATGAAGTGAGTCCCGTGTGAGCGTTCTGTTCAGGCATTTAACTCTGCCGGTTTGTAGTCATTTTCATTTTGGCAAAAGACTTGGGAAAACAAAACCCAGACGATAGAACCAGCTGCTCATTTATTTGTCTACGCTTTTGACGTTTGCCTATTTCTGTCCCTCGCGCTATTTTTTTTTCATCATTTGCCTGCAGAGAGAAATATGTAGCCCCACCTTACCTGCTCATCAGGCGTTGACTTCATCAAGAACGGGCCTTGCACAGCTGTGCTGTCTTAGTGATGCAGCGAGACTGGAATGCGTAACTTCAAAGTATAACGAGAGCGCAGAATGGCAGTGTTTGGGGGCGGAGTGTTGTTGAATATGTGATCTCATAAAACAGTGTACAAACATATTGTGCATTTATTCACGGGTAGGCAGCAGGGCGTGAAGAGATACCGTATTTTCTCGCATATAGGCCGTATATGTCACTCAAAAAAAAAATAACTGAATCGAGGGTACGGCTTATACGCGCACAAATTCGACTTGACATGCACGAAACAGCTAACGCAAGACAATGTGGCTGTATCTTGCACAAAACGTGAAAAGAAGTCACTTACTTGTGCTGCCATTGCTCGCTCAGGTCACCAACATCTTACCAAGGGATAACAAAATAGACCGCCACGGACGCACTTCCTGTTTGTACTGCTCCTTTTTGAATTTGGGGACCCATACCACCCTGGTCACAATCTGTTCCAGCTGCTGCGCTCTGGCAGACGCTATAGGTCCTACAAAGTACGGACAAATAGGCTTAAGGACAGTTTTTTCTTCACATCCATCAGAACTCTAAACTTGCGGTAACACAACACACAATCCCTTCTGTGTAATAACTTCGGGGTGAGGTAATATGAAAAGACGTTTGGGCAGTGATCTGCCTCCTACTGGCTGACTGAAGGTAAGTGAAAGACAGTGAGAGGTAAGTGATTCGCTCGGGGGCTGATGCGATGTATCCATAACGGCAGAATGCCAAATTACGAGTCCGAAACTATCACTTATTTGGGTCTTTTGCTGAGAAAACGCACCTTATGGAGAAGCACTACCAATTTCGTCATACACAGTTTCTGGGTGTGATGACAATTAGGCTTTTGTTGTTGATGATGACGACAGGGCCTATGTCCGATTATTAATTTGTGTACCATGTGCGATGATTTTTCTTAAAATGTTCCCTTCAAAGTAACACTCGCTATTAAAACCATCAATATGGAGGTGAAAATTGTGGATCGAGGGGCGGCTTATACGAGGGAAATTGTAAAATTCAACAATTTTAAGGCAATTTTAAGGGTGCGGCTTATACGCGGATGCGGGTAATATGCGAGAAAATACGTTAGATACAAATCCATGTGATTCTCCTCCTCTAATTCTCCGTAAATTATCCGTAAATGCGACTGGAGAGAAATGACCATTGAAACGTACACTGTGTTATGACTCGTGAAAGCTAATGTGGCTAATGTGACTCCATGAGCTTCAGTGGCCCAAAAATGGAACGTTTCTGGCCCTGTGTTTTCACCTAAGAAAGCTTTGTTACTGCAAAATAGAACGAGGTCGAAAGCGGTCAGATGAGAAATAAAGCAAAGAAAGACGTAGCGAGATGCCAAGAGAGCGGAAAGAATCCACCGAGTGCTTGCTAACAGTTTGAGGGCCTAATGGCTTTCAGATGTGATTTTTTTTTCTAAAGGGGGCATTTTCGAAGGCGCATAAAACATTCCCTTGAACAGGAATCTACGCATGACAGTGTGAAAATTTAACACCAACTAAATGTCATTGGTGTTAAACGCGATTTGGCTTTTACTTTGACGGCTGAGGTTGTATTCACGAAATGTCTCTGATTTGTGGCCGCTTCGGACTTTGATGTCTTTCTTTTTTGGAGGAGCCCAGTGCAACCGAGCTGGGTGGGGGTGGTGCTCTCCTCTATTTCCTGTCCAGACCTTGGGGGTGCTGGGACTTGGAAGGGGTGAGGTCATCGCTTACTCCATGTGTAAAGTCGACTCGAGCCATGGAGAGGAAACGCATTGGCGAGAGATTTTTTGCCACATGCGCATCACATCTGTCCAACAGCAGGACTTGCTTGGACCATTACTGTACTCTCCTATGTTCATATTCAGGAGAAGAGAATTCCCTTTCCCACTTCAATTGCGGGAGTCAATTTAAAAAACAATTTCAGTGGCGTTTAAAGTTCTGGGGAAATTTTGAGCTCATCTGTTTTTGCGGAAAACTTTTGGTGGTGACAAACTAACTAAGAATTCCAGAAAGGGAATCATCCAAAATTTACCAGAGATTATCTGTAAGTATAAACTAAAATGGAAGTGAAAATAAAGTTACTGCTATTGGCAATGATAGATGTCCAATTCACTTATCCTGGCTGTGGAAGCTCATCTTTTAGTGCCATTGACGACAGGTATCTACTGAATTTTCTCGCATATAAGCTGCACCCACATATAAGCCGGACCTTGAAAAATTGCCTTAAAATCGTTGAATTTTACAATTTCTCTCGTATAAGACGCCCCCTGATTCACAATTTTCACCTCCATATTCATGATTTTAATAGGGAGTACAAATGTGTTACTTTGAAGGGAAAATCTTAAGAAAAATCATCGCACATGTTTTTCTGAGATACTGTATGAATCGAAAGGATCGCCTATTGGATTGCACATTCCAAAAGGGTGTTGCCTGCATGTAGACAAATTCAAAAAGGAAGTCATGTGATCAGTACAATCAGGAAGTGTGTCCGTAGTGGTCAAGTTTGTCATCCCTAGGTAAGATGGCGGCGCCCTGAGCGAGCAATGGCAGTCACAAGTACGTGAGTTTTTTCACATTTTATGCAAGTTACATTTTTCTTGAATTTCATTCATAGGCCTAAAATAAATTTTGTTAATCGTTTTATCTGTTTATCTTTTCTCTATTTTGAAATAAATGACCATATCGGCTGCATTGTCTTGCATTATGGTGTTTCGTCTTTGTCACCTTGCAGTTTCGTGCATGTCAAGTCTAATTTGTGCGGATATAAGCCGTACCCTCAATTCAGTCATCTTTTTTTTGCGACAAATACGGCGTATATGCGAGAAAATACGGTATATAAACAAATAAATGGTACGGCCCACATGAGATCTTGTTGCCTGTTTTCAGGACTATTGACTGAACAGGACACCATGTTCCAGGCCGAGACTGTTGATCTGAGTTGGCAATGAAGATCTACAAGGGACTCTTAAATTGCTTTGACTTGGATTCTGGCAGATGGCGATAATCGCAATATTGTTTAAAAATACGGTCGCTCTGTTTACCTTATAAAGAAATTATTTACTTATTCGTACAAATTCTTACGCAGTTGTTTTGGTTTCCGATCCGCTCGTTTCACATTGTATGCTTACTTGTGCAAAATCTTACGCAGGTGTTTGTGGTTTCGATCTAATATAAGATTGTTGTGGCAGTTGTTTTTGACCTTGATGGTGTTATTCGGTTAGCTTATGCAATTGTTTAAATCAGATTACCTAAGATGTTTTGAATTATGCATGACTAAATGGACAGAGGAGGATGCCGCTCTTCAGAATCCTCTTGAACGAAGGCGAGTTGGGAGTGATTTTCCTTGCAAGTTGTAGCCAGTGTATGTTAAAGATGTCTCCCTGTTTGATTAAAGTGTATTAATAATAAACCTATCACCTATGTCCGATTATTATTATTATTATAATAACTGATTTGGCCATCCCTGCTCTAAGCAATTAAACGCTCCCCGCATTATTTTGTAATGTCGGAAATCAATGCTAATTCACCTGCTATCCTTCCGTGTGTGTTGTTTGCGAGGAAAGTGTGTGTGTGCGTACATGCTATACCGGTGGTCTGAGTGCTGGAAGAGTCACAAAAAGCTTTTACGAGTATAAAGGTCTAGTAAAGCAGGTGTACTTGGGACAAATGGAGGAACAGGATGTGCAGCTGACAGATACCCCGCTGCCTGGCCTGATCCACTCAGGGTGATCATTACAGGTTTGGATAACAGATGCTGAGGTACTTCTTCACCTACCTGCCTATCAGCATTCCAAGCACCTTTCATGTGTCTCCCAGACCCCTCCCCCAACCGCCTCTTTATTTGGGATGCAGCTGTTCCCATAGGGAAGAAAAAACACACAAGCTCAATATCGTCTGGGCGTGTGAAGAAGTTTGGTTTTGCAGGATTTTTGTGCAAATCCATGAAGCAATTAAACACAAGCGGTTGAGATTTTGATCAAATAAATTCTAAAGCTATTTCTCTCCAGGCGGGTGATGAGAAACCAGAGTCACGTCCTGCTATCAACACAAACAGATCCTGTTGTTCCCCGCAAGTGTCTGCGACACATTTGTTTAGGGTCAAACATCGAATGCTGTAAGGTTCGCATATGCCCGGGGGTGTAAGTGTAAGTGCTGGTCTGTGGACCACCCAAGGGTCTTATACAAACCTAAAAAAGGGAAGGCGTTTTTGGGTCTGGAAAACATGGAGCAGGATATACGTAAGGGCAAGAGTGGAGATCTAAAAGACATGATGAGTCCATTTTCACACTCGGACCGACGAATATACACAAATGGTCCTTTGACACGTTTGTAAACAAACCACACACAATGCGGATGGCGGTTTTCTCAAGGGTTTGTTGCCTTCCAGAAAATGTCAACGTATAAAATTGAATTCTATTCAAGAAAATACGCTACTGATGAAATGAAGAATTCTGTTATTATGCTATTTGCAGCGGCCAAGAGCTGAGATTTCAACACTACTCTTTTGTTAATTGTTTTTTTTGTACTGCTTATCCTCACGAAGGCCGCAAGGGTGCTGGAGCCTGTCCCAACCAATTTGGACAATAGGTAAGGGGGGTACTCTGGTAATTCACTATCATTTTCCACAATAAGGCGAACCTTCAATGAATGGCGTATCTTACAATGTGTTTCATATATAAGACGCAGTAGTAGTAGGGGATTGTGTTATACATCCACTAGAGGGAGCTGTAGTAGTAGTAATTTTAGTAGTGGTTAGATTAGAAGTTGTGTTATATACATCAAATAAATGGAGCTTTGCTAAAGGGAATTTCATACTCTGATTACCCAATATTGATCCATTATATAAAGCGCATCAGATTATAAGACGCACTTTGGAGAAAATTGAAGTCTTTTAGTTGCGCCTTATAGTGCGGAAACTACAGTACAGGGTTCAACCAGGCTATCGTGCATGTTTTGGGGATATGGGAGGAAAGTACTAATCTTTTAATACAATATAATCTTTTTGTGCTGCATAATATTTCACTTGACTGCACTAATGAATGATTTTTAATGTGCTACTATGGCAATCTCAAATTTTATTTAGTTTTATTTTATTCAATCCAAAAGATCTGCTTCTTTAAACATATTTAAATTTCACATTGCCAAAGTAGCATAAACAATTTCTCATCAAACTAAATGTGCTACAATTTAATCTCATTCTATCTTATCTTATCTAACCTTACAGATCTGGTTCTCTAGTCATATTTCAAATTCAACATTGGTCAAAACCAACACATTAACTGTACTTTGATGAAAACTATCCTGATCTTACATATGTCTTCACATCTTAAGAGCGTCCCTCTACATCACATGTGTCAAAGTGGTGGCCCGAGGGCCAAATCTGGCCCGCCGCATCATTTTGTGTGGCCCGAGAAAGTCAATCATGAGTGCCGACTTTCTGTTTTAGGATCAAATTAAAATGAAGAGTATAGACTTATATTAAATTTCCTGATTTTCCCCCTTTTACATCAATAATTGTAATTTTTTTAATCATTTTTTTCTGTGTTTTTAGTTCAAAAATCATTTTGTAAAATCTAAAAAAAGCTAAAATAAAAATTGTTTTAGATCTATAAAAACTGAATATTCAGGGTTTTTAATCCAGTTCTTTTAATTCATTTATATATAAAAAATCTAAATATTATATCTAAAATGGTCCGGCCCACATGAAATCGAGTTGACGTTAACGTGGCCCGCGAACCAACCCGAGTTTGACACCCCTGCTCTACATGGAGAATGTGGTATGGAAGGACACTTAATCTGGATGAGTCAATGTGTGGTGTACTTTGAGTAACTTTTAATAGCTCGCGTGAACTCCGCCGACAGTCTATTAAATCAAAACGATGCCACGTCATCGTCTTTCTTTAAGATCTTCCCTCTCATAGTGCATTTTTTTTTTATATACACGCCCAGAAGATTGCGTCAACTCGGTCATTCTAGTTGAGATTCCCTCTGAAGTGGCTTTAAGAGGAAAGCTCTTAGCAATGAAGATGCTCCACCCAAGAAATGTTTGTCTTGCATTGTCTCTAGCATCTGCTGCTCATTGAACAGTGGGAGTTTCAGCCTTGTTCTTCTCACTTCTTGGTTGAAAACAAAGCTTAGCCATGTAGGGCAGAATCGGATGACAGGCTATTCAAAATTACCGTATTTTCTCGCATATTAGCCGCCTCCGCGTGTAAGTCGTACACTTTAAATTGCCTTTAAATCGTTGAATTTTACAATTTCTCTCGTATAAGACGCCCCCTCTTTCACAATTTTCACCTTCAAATTCATGGCTTTAATAGGGAATACAAATGTGTTACTTTGAAGGGAAAATCTTGAGAAAAATTATCGCACGTGGTTTTTCTGAGATACTGTATAAATCGATTGCTGGATTGCACATTCCAAAAGGGTGTTTCCTGCACGTAGACAAATTCAAAAAGGAAGTCACGTGAGCAGTACAACGGGGAAGTGTGTCTGTGGCAGTCAAGTTTTCACCAAGTTTCTGGGTGTAATAATAGCATGAGATACACATTGCGCAGGTATCAAGGCTGATATTTTAATGATCAACCGCAAGACCTTCGATCAGCCTTATCAACTATTGGAATGTGCTGACATGATAAACACTACGAACACGCGTCAGAGAACGTTTAACTATGGTAAGATGGCTCCGTTTTTTTTCGTGAATTTCATTCGTAGACGTCAACATACATTTTGTTTTTTGCGTTTTATGTTTATCTTTTCTCTATTTTGAAATAAATTACCATATCGGCCGCATTGTTTTGCGTTATGGCGTTTCGTATTTGTCACTTCGCAGTTTCGTGCATGTCAAGTCTAATTTATGCGCATATAAGCCGTCCCCTTAATTTAGTCATATTTTCTTTTGCAACAAATATGTCGTATTTGCAAAAAAATGCAGTATATGTAAATTATTATTGGACACAATCCTTATAAAGAAGACAAGAACATTTTTGTGTACTGTACCAATATTTCCGATCGATCAGAAGGTGCAAGGGAACGAAAACGTAGGTCCAATCAAACATTGTACCAAAATATGATCATATTTCTTATAACGTAAGAAGTTCTACCTACTTTGACATTAAACGCTGCATGGAAATTTAATGAACATTTCTGTCGTGAGTGTAATCAGAAGACTGACCTCAGGAATGCAACTCCCACTGTCAGTTCCCACTCTAGCCGTCCATCTTCATTATGGTCATTTCCAAATTCTCGTCATGTGATTTCCAGCTGCAGGCCCCATCTCTGGTGATGTAGGGCAAATTCCTGACCGGCATCAGTCAACTTTCATAACCACAGCAGAAGTTGGCAGTCCAGAAGAGATAAGAGATTCTAAAAAAATGGAATTTCAGCAATTAACAAGACAACATTGACCAGATAAAATAGGTAAATATCAGGTGATGTATTCCCATGATTTTCAGAGAAAACTATTTTATTTAAGGTATTAATTATGTGGTTCAGTTCATTCTATTAGTTCATTCTATGCATTATGTCTACCACTTTATACACATAGAGACTTTTTCTTTAAGAAATTGCAATGAGTGTTATCTCACTTTATTGCATAAGCTCATACAACTTTTATGCTTAGCTTAAAATTTTACGTTTCTTATTCATGACTCAGAGTAGATCACGGATGTGGACCATTGCATTCTTTTACCATAGACTGGAGGGAAAAAAACCTCACCAGGAAGCCATTGCAACCCCGCCCTTTTGCTAACATATATGCACGGAACATGAAAACAATGTAAAAACGTGTGGACATTGTGACACATTCCGAACTGTCAGTGTTGTTGCCAGATAAGGCCTCTGTTGCCGCTGGGTGACCATTCCCATCATTGTACAGCAGACATTAGGAAGCCTGCTTGAACTCGTGAGCTAATGTAACAGATTTTGGGAGTTTCGCCACCCCCATAATTAATAGCGAAGGGGAAAAAAATCAAAGCATCAGCCAGAGAGAACAAGCCCTGTGTCTGTCTGATGTAGTGATGATAAGAAAACGAACGCCAGGTGTAATACCTCTTCACAGTCTTTCATTTGGACTCATTTACTTCAACCATTTCCATCAAGCGAACTCATTTGAAGAAAAAAAATACACTCCTTCAATCACTCCTCTGTTTCTGACCAAACCCCTTTACCCTGCCAACTCAAATATAATGCATGTTACGATTACGTCGGTCGTGGAACATAGTTGGACCCAAATGGAGGGAAGCAGACAAATGGACGAGTTCGCTTGAGTGCTCTAACAAAATAATAACTGAGGCAGGAGAGGATTCAAGGAAATAACAAGGACTTAGCAATACATAAAATAATCAAACTTGACATGGAAAACATGAGGAAACGAGTAACATGGAAAAAGGCAGACGATCGGACAAAGACTAACAAACACACGGGGTTTAAACAGACAGGGGGCTGATTACCAAATCACGTGCAGCTGGTTACAATAGGAAGGGAAGCCCGGAGGGACACAAGAGGCGAAAAGCACACACACACACACACTCACACACACATACTAACACCAAAAACCCTAACAAGACATGACAATGCAATTGAAGATCAGACCATATTGGCGGCACGATAATGATAATCATTACTGAAGCGGTGTAATTCAATGATGTCAGACAAAGACAATGACGAGATAAGGCAGTGATGGCGAGACGGGGGAGGGGCGCATCAGTGTGCACGCTGACCTGTGTGGCCAATGGGGCGCGCACCTGGCGTGAATGTGAAAACCAGACAGGTTCATTGAAGGGCGGTGTTTCGTTTGATGTTTTATTCCTGGATGACGTGTTCGTAATTTTGCCACCTGCTGTAAGACAAGATGCCGTTCTTCCCAAAGCCTCGAAAAGCCGGGATGATCGCGCGACTTTGGCGCGTCTCGCTTGTAAAATATCTTTAATCGGAATCATTCATTTCCTCCACTGAGGTTTGGCTTCATCTTTTCAATTAAGTGTGCATTAATGTTGATAAGGAAGTTGATGACGAGGTCGCTTGCGATGATTTCATGGTTTTTATTTGTTTCGGGCGTCATTGAGTACAAGATTGATAAACCCGTGAAAAATCCCCATGTGTTCTTGTAGGAATTTTGGATGGGAGTTGCCAGACGAAAACATAAGCCTGTTAAAAGTAATTTCTTGACCCCAGTCTGACTTAAAGTTTATCTGTTAATCAAGCTTGTAAACATGTGGGTGAAAAAGCCTTTGTCTACTTGAAAATCAAACGTCTTTACTTGCCCTGAAATAGTTGATACATTTTCTGGGCTCCTTTTAAGGATGGAAATGAAAGTTACATTTCCAAAAAGACAAACACACAAACTACCCCGACAAAGTAAGCAAAACCTCAGACTAGTTGTTGCATGAGACAACCTATTTTGTTGCCTCCACAGCAGGAATCTATCAAATAACTATTATTATCTTGGCACACCTTTAAAAACAATCCTTGGAATAATTGTTGGATAGTTGTTGGAAAGAAAACGATGATCTTTTAGGAATTCTATTGAAATTCAAAGTGATTGAATCGAGGAAGCTAATTAGGAACACACATTTCAGACGGTTCAGTTTTCAACACACATTTCAGGATGGAATCAATATTGAATTCGGTTCAAATGTCAAAGAAATTGAATTTTTTTGCTCCGTCTAGGTATCGAAAGTGTTTTTTTTCTTCTCTTTGCTTAGAATTTGCATTCTGCGGTGACACTTGGCGCCCTCTGCTGTTAGAGATGTATATCAAAATATTTGGATTTGCACCGAAAGAGGTCAAAAGTGGTCCAGACACCCAGTTACCCCGAGGAGCAACATTTTTTCGATACGCCTCCAGTTATTGCGAAAGCCTGATCTATGATACTGTGTATTCGGAAAGGGGGAATCAGGGGGGTGCTGTTGTCTTAGCTCAGAGGCGCAGAGTTCACTGGCTCCACATTTGAGGCTCTAAAGGAGCGTTAATGTCAAGTACAACAGACAAAAGAAGGAGGAATAACAATGGAGTTGGCGAGACGAGTGCTGAGGAATGAAGAAGGGGGGAAAAGAGGGAGCATCGATGTGAGGGCTTGCCAGGTTTTGGCAGCTGTTTGGAGACGACAAAGCACCTGGCGGACTGAGCGAGATCATGCCAAGGAGTGTCAAAGCTCACAGGCATGGACTCGGGGGATGTTGGACAACTGCGGGTTTATCATTTAGTGTGTGGATGATGACAAAACCTGGTCGAGAATAAGTGAAGCAATGTGGGTCAATTCAAGTGACCATCTGGGTTTAAATAGGCAATCATTGGATGCGCTAAATACAGCATATGTTCACATATTTGACAGGAAGTAGGAAATGAATTGGCATCGTTGGGTCTGGGAAAATTAATTGTTGAAATGTCTGTACATGATTTTTTTTTTTAGATGACATCTTTATGTCCATACATTTTTTTTAATAATTGGGTTGGTACGCGGGCCACTTTAACGTCAACTTAATTTCACGTGGGCCGGACCATTTTAGATATAATATTTAGATATATATTTTTTTAAATGGATTAAAAGAACTGGATTAAAAGCCCTGAATATTCAGTTTTTTATAGATCTAAAACAATGTTTATTTTATCTTTTTTTATATATATTTTTAGATACAACAAAATGATTTTTGAACTAAAAACACAGAAAAAATTGATTAAAAAAGTACAATTATTGATGTAAAAGGGGGAAAATCAGGAAATTTTATATAAGTCTATACTCTTCATTTTAATTTGATCCTAAAACAGAAAGTCGGCACTCATGATTTACTTTCCCGGGCCACACAAAATAATGCGGCGGGCCAGATTTGGCCCCCGGGCCGCCACTTTGACACATGTAGGCTAGGGACTCCCTGACTTGCTAATCAGCCAATACTTTACAACTACTATAACTTACAAGTCCACATGAATCCTTTAACAACTTTTTATTCTCACCATCTCATATTATGTTTGTCATACTGTAGCCATACCTTGTTTTAATACTTTTAACTGAAGTTTATATTATTCTAATGATCAATAATGTGCTATTATTTCACTATTATTTTCATTTTTTTCCAAAAAGATTTATTTTCATTCTTGGTAGGGTCTTAGATGGCTAACGGTAATCGCTTTTATTTATTTTAATTTATATTGAGTGTTGTATCCTGAAACTTGGATTGGTTCAAATCACATAAATAAAGATGATTCAACAATCAACTATGTTTTCTCAAGACTTTTGTATCATGCCAAGTGATTTAAACTGTAAACTGTAGATTTAAACTGACCGACAATGTTCAAGAGTGGCGAGAACATCAGGAAGCGACATTGTGTGGGTTAACGTTCTAGTCTGTTCTTTCTTCATTGTGTCTCCAACCCAACATGTTCCCCAAAAAGATTGGCCAACTAGCGGACCCAGTGTGCAGAATGAGCAGATTTTTCCATGAATGTCTTTTTTTTTTCTCTCCTCCTGACTAGGAGAGCACATTCCAAGATGACAATAGCGGCATTCATGAGGTTTAAATAGTGAAAGAGTGCTTTGGGGAGCATGAGACATCATTTTCACACATGAATTGACCAACTCGTAGTCCAGATCTTAACACGATTGGGAGCCTTTTCGATGTCAAAGTGGTCCGATTCTCAGACCATCACGACAAATCCATCCATTTTCTCGAGCTAACTTATAATTTATTTTGTGTAGGGTTCTAATACGACCATCGGCAGGTGCGGGACAACGGAAACTTGACGAAAAATCAAACGTTACTGAAATCTAACTTGTATTTTACTTTGAAATTGGCATGATTTTCCCATTAGCTATCTTCCAGCAACTCGTTGGCCTCCCATTGGCTAGGAGCAACTTGTGTTTCCATTATGTTTTTTTTGACTGCTGTTCGTTGTTATGTTTTTCTAAGGCAGGGGTGTCAAACCCAGTTTGGTTGGCGGGCCACATTCATGGTGACCAAATCTCATGTGGGCCGGACCATTTTAGATATAATATTTCGATTTTTTATTTTTTATAAATTGATTAAAAGAACTGTATTAAAAGCCCTGAATATTCAGTTTTTTAATAGATCTAAAACAATGTTTATTTTAGCTTTTTTTATATATATTTTTTTAGATTTTACAAAATGATTTTTGAACTAAAACACAGAAATAAATTGATTAAAAAATTACAACTGTTGATTTAAAAGGGGGAAAATCAGGAAATTTAATATACATATATACTCTTGATTTTAATTTGATATTTTAGCTTTTTTTAAAATATATTTTTAGATTTTACAAAATGATTTTTGAACTAAAAACACAGAAAAAAATGATACAAAAATTACAATGATTGATTTAAAAGGGGGAAAATCAGGAAATTTAATATACATCTATAATCTTCATTTGAATTTGATCCTAAAACAGAAAGTTGACACTCATGATTTACTTACTCGGGCCGCACAAAATGAGGCGGCGGGCCAGATTTGGCCCCCAGGCCGCCACTTTGACACCTGTGTTCTAAGGTGTTTCACAAGTTTTTTGATTTTGCTTTTCTTTGTTTTTCACCCTTAAAATGAAGTCCTTTTGATTTCATAATTTTCAGTTAAGTTTTGTTTACGTGCCTGTCTTCGTACGTTTTGTCAGTCGCCAAACGTTTGCTACCACGAAAAATTCAAGTAACGAAACTACTTCTAGAACCGATTTATTCCACAAGTCAAAGTACTACTATGCTAACGGTTAGCCTGAAAAAAACATCTCAAAGACTGCAAATAGCATTTGCATGTAAATTACACATGTTTTGCTTAATTGTACTCTTTTTATGATTGTTTCCTTTGTAGGTATGTGTTAGCATGCGTGCGTATCCAGTAACCAAGAGTATAGCTGTGGTCCAAATGTAGCCGCCACCCTTGTTGCATTGAGCCAGCTGGTTTCCTGAACTTATTTCCCACCTCCCCTGCTATGTTGTTGTTGGCAGGGTAAAGTAGGCGACCGCAGACCAGAGGCCTCCGTGGTCGTTGGTCCACACAGGGGCCTGAGGGGGCCGTCACTGAGAGTGAAAGGACACGCCATCACTCAAAATGAAATATTGAGAGCCTTTGATAGCTTGCCATGACTCCAAAGTGGTGCTGGATTCAAAATATTTTCAGAGTTCTCCTCTAGCACCACCTTGAGGATCTCATTCATCGTCTTGAGCAGTAGCGACACATAGAGGCTGGAGATATGTCAAGATGAGGTGAATACTTTCGGAATGAGGAACTAGGAAGTACTGCGCAAATTAATGAGCAGTCAAAATATATAAAAAGAAGTATCAGGTGTGTATATACAGTTTGCAAATTACTGTAATTAGTCATTTACGGGAATTATGTTGACATGTCCAAATGCGTTTTCGCACATTTCTTATCGTTATTTTACACTTTTTGCATATTTTCAAAACAAACTACCAATATAACCAAACTAAATGACCATTCCAAAAAATATAGCATAGCCAGATATACCCCCAAAAATATTTGCAAAAACTACCAATATAACCAAACTAAATGACCATTCCAAAAAATATACCATAGCCAGATATCCATACCTGTCAACCTCTGCCGATAACTGCCCTTATAAATGATTATGATTCCCCTTACAAACCCCCCAAAAACCTTACAAACACCGTACGACTCGTACGAGTCGTACGGTGTTTGTAAGGTTTTTGGGGGGTTTGTAAGGGGAATCATAATCATTTATAAGGGCAGTTATCGGCAGAGGTTGACAGGTATGTTACCCAAAAATATTTGCAAAGCAAAGTCTGACTCTTTAATTTTGCGTTTACTTATTAATTTATTTTAATGATTATTTTTTTAACCATTGTGGTTTTTTTCTCCAAAAGCACAGAGCATGAAAGCTCACTCACAAAAAAATAGCAGATTCTGTGTCTACATATACAAAGAACTGATTTTAAATATGCTTAATTTAATTGCTATTTGGATTGGATTGGATAACTTTATTCATCCCGTATTCGGGAAATGTTATTGTCACAGTAGCAAGAGGGTGAGAATACACACACATCAAAAGACAGTCTAGACATAGACAAATAAATACATAAATAAATATATAAATAAATAAATAAGCATGTTTCTGAAATATATATACGTACATACATACAGACGCTCCCCTACTTACGAACATACGACTTACGAACAACGGTACATACGAACATGTCTGCAAATTGCGTTTATGTCGAAAAATGTTCGTAAGTTGCTTAAGTGCGTAACGTATCTCCAGTGCGCAAAGAACCTTTTTCATTTTGATCATGAAAATCTCGTGCAGCTATTATTCAATATGGTTGGTGAAAAGCGAAAGGCTTCTACTGAGGGAGTTGCAAGGAAGAGGCAAGCCATTTCATTTGAAACGAGTGGCAATAATAACGAAGCTTGATGCGCGTGAGAGTGGTGAGCGTTTCACGGGCATACAACTTGAATCGTTCGACCGTCAGTACCATATATAAACAGAAAGATCGAGCGGCAGGACCCAAATATTGAACGTTGCACAAAGTTTGCAAATCACTGAATGATGCCATACAGTGCTACCGCATCATTTATGATGAAAAAAAGAAGAAAACTGTGCAATCGTCGTTAGATCGCTTCTTTCGGCCAGTTTCTAATACATAAATCTCTCTCTCTCTATACAGTACTGTACATATTCTCTCCATTTTATTAAATGTTTTTTTCAGTACAAACCAATGCGTGTTACTTATACAAGCCTTAAACATACAAATGCACTTATATAAACCTTCAATATACTTATATAGGCCTTAAACATAAATTATAATACAAAATATAGCACTGAATCAACTTACAAACAAATTCAACTTATGAACAATCGCTCGGAACCAATTGCGTTCGTAAGTAGGGGAGCGTCTGTATATATATATGAATATACATATTTAACCTGGCAAAAGCAGGTGCCCAGTGGCTTTGGTTGTGATTTGCTTTCGAAGGTGAAATAATTTGCAACCTTAGATGTGCAACACTTGTGAAAGCTGCTCGTCAAACAGGAAATAAACGGACTTGGCTGTGCTTCAATAATTATTCAGTTAGACAACACCCATCTAAATGGGTTTCACCTCGACTCTACCTAGAAAAAGTTCATTTTATATTTATAGTGCATTAAAAGGTGGTGGATGGCCTTTTTGTTTTCAACAACAATTCAAAATAAAGGTTTTATCTTGCTTTTTTTTTTATCTCATCTCAGAAATTACACGGAAACACATTTTGTGCACTTTGCATTCATTCTTTTTAAAGCCAATATTTAATTCCCGATAGCCCACATTCCTTCTCCGAAGAATAACACCCAGCACCGTGATTATTTTTTTCCTCTTACTGAGAATTAATTACATTTCCTGAAATCAGGCACACTAAAAATCCCCGAAGAAGAATCTTTCACTTTCCTGAATTTTCAACATAATTTCTAGCCTTCCTTTAAAAACCCTCCAAAACAATTTTCCCATATTTTGCATTATACTTTCCATTTTCCTTAAAGTTCTTTTACTGCTTGCAAAACCTGTTACATTCTCCAAATTTTGAGCATTCCCACCACAAAAAAAAACTTTTTATCTCTCTCATTGTACTGTAGCTATATCGTCACGTGCTACATTGACCTGAAGGTTCGCATGTCACAATTGTAAACAAGTACTGAGCACTAAAAACAAGGCACAGGAGCCAACATTCTTGGGTTGAATTCAAGTCTACCGAATGTGAAACCACTTCAATGTTCTTGCCAGCACACAGAGAGAACCCTGGGAAATGGTGACTCCGATGCTACCGTACAGTTCTCGCACACATCTAGTGTTACACTGGGTCTACTTCTCTCCAGGAACTGGGTAAGAAAGTAATGGCCACATTGACAGCAAACTCTCTGCTTTAAAGATACAGTGGTACCTCGAGATACGAGCTTAATTCGTTGCGGGACTGAGCTCGTATGTCGATTTTCTCGTAACTCAAACAAGTTTTTTGCACGGCAACACGCTCGAACATAACATAAAAAAATTGGACTTGGATTACGATGCAGACACACTCAAAAATAAGTTTAATCGAACCTAACACTAAACTTAATTCTAATTTGTTTGACATTTTGATACCTTTCTTCTCCCGGGTTGGCTCTATTGGCCCCGCCTCCACACTGACCTTCAGATGCAACCTATCGAGGGTTGTTTGCTTTTGTATTCCCTTCAAAATATTCCCAAAATGATGCACACAAATGTCCTCACAATAGGATAACGCACGACCACTTGCCATCGAGAAGTAGTATATACGCCATTCGCACTGACTAACGGGGGAAAAAACACTGAAAAAATGCAACGCTCCGCCCAGTGCTCGCAGAGACATTACAAAGAGGGAGTTGCGACCAGAGACATTACAAATAGGGAGTTGCGGGGAGAGAGACAGTGGCCATGATGTTCTTATGAGCAGCCTCTCGCGTCCGCTGTCTGCTTGTATATCAAAATTTGTCTCGTATCTCAAGATAAATATTTGCCTGAAATTTTACTCGTATCTCGAATTGCTCGTATGTCGGGCCACTCGTATGTTGAGGTACCACTGTATTTCAATAAATTAGAAGAATTGCCTACACTTAGTTAGCTGTACGCTTAGTCCCGCCCCCTCTAGCGCAGCATTCACCCACACACAAATAATGTTTAGAAATAATGTGGGATATCATGACTGGTTGTAAAGGATTCACATAATTTGGGTCTGGGGGGTCGTTAATTCTCTTGCAAAAAAATATAAATCGCATAAATACATCCTGACAACTCAAAGTTTTACTTGTTTTTATTATTATTATTGGACATTTCTTTTTGCAGCAATGTTAAGTTGTACTTTGAATTAATTGGGACGTGATGCCGAAATCGAGTGGTCGTTTTGAGTGTAATTTATAGTGATTTTTTTCTGATTATGATGAGACTAGAAAGCCAAAAGTCAAGAATGAACTAAGGTAACCTGTTTTTTTTGTTTTTTTTGTAGTCGTGCTTGAAAAGGAAGGAAACGTTTTTTAAAGCTTATCAACTTTTATGTTTGAAAGTCCCTGATTTTTTATCAAGTGTGAGAGTATGCTTGGTATGAAAAGAAGAGTCATGTGAATGCTGTTAAAATTTTATCAGATGAAAGATCATTGGCGGTTCAAATACCAGTTACAAGAGCAGTTTAGTAAACATACTCAATCTGAAAAATACATGACAACAATGAAAAAAAATCATATTATTCCTGTTTTTGCCTTTTGTAAAGCGACAAATTTAATGCCATTTCTTAGAGCAAATGTAATAACAGTATTACTTTGGTGATAGTAATACGCCTTAATTTGCATTTGTTTTGATTATGTCCTTAAAGTTGAGATTTAGACCAAATGTTTAATTGGACTGCTTCTGTTTGTAAATAAGGAATAACAATTATGTTTTTGCCCAAAAAATGCTTTGCCATTTTCATTCATTAGGCAATATAGTCACAATAATAGAGTGCTATGTTCGACCTTTAAATTCACTATTTAATTTTTCAATATAAATAAGACCTGTGATAAAAATTTATAAATAAAGACATTATTTTTGTTTAGGAGTAAACACTGCTTTTCCACTATTGAAGTATTAATGACTTGGGAAATAGTATACATTCATAAAAAAACAATAAAGTATACAAAGCCTATTCTACCAGTATAAATAATAATATAAAGCTAACCATAATATAAAAACGCTACATTTTATAATGATTTTTCCCCAAACCACTGAACACTAAACACAGTTTAATCCTTCCTTTTGATAAAATCCTTCTACTTATTTTGTTATGACAGCTTAGTTTAATGTTTATCAATTTTAACTCCGTTAATATTTGATGTATTTTGTCGTTATTAATGCATAACAGCTCTGAATAATGATTGAACTAATTGGGAAAATATAAGTATCAGTAGGTGACTGAATTTTCTTGAGCAATCTTTACCCCGCCCACAGCGGAGACGGTGACGTCATAGCCCCTCCCCCAGCCTGACCAAACCGCGTCTACAGGCTCCTCCCCCGTCAATTTGACGCTGGCATTTGTCATCCTCCTCAAACCAACGCGAGCAGGTGAGCGATGTTACAGTCGACTTTCATTTTTTTTCTCCTTTTAAAAACACAAAACGGCTTATTTACAATAATGTGTGTGTTTCTAGTGTGTGTCATGTGTTGTGCGAGTGTGTTTGTGCCTGGTAGGGGGCGTTTTCTGCTTATTTCTTCCCTATTTTTTATAGCTTTGTCATTAAAATGATCATCATCTTTATTCATAATTGTATCCTGGATTTAGGGGACTTCCCTGTCAATCTATGACTGTCACTATGTGTATTTACCTTTCCAGGATGTGACTTTTTATATTTTTATATTACTTATTTATGGGGGGTTTTAACATATGTTTTTACATATTTTACAATTTCGTTATAAAGGCTTTTGATTTGATTTATTGTTGTAGCACCTGTTTAAGTCTTTGCAAAGACATGTAGAATAACTGCATTGATTCATTCATCTTATCCTCACTAGGGTTTGCGGGGGGTGCTGGAGCCTATCCAAGCCAACCAGGCAGGGGACACCCCAAATTGGTTGCCAGCCAATCGCAGGGCTAAATGAAACATACATGCAACCACTCACGTTCACAATTATACACTTACACAGTGGGAATCGAACCCAGACTGGTCGTATTGAAGTCAGGCCTTAGAACCGCTACGCCACATGTGTCAAAGTGGTGGCCCGGGGGCCAAATCTGGCCCACCGCATCATTTTGTGTGGCCCGGGAAAGTAAATCAAGAGTGCCGACTTTCTGTTTTAGGATCAAACTAAAATGAAGAGTATAGATGTATATTAAAATTCCTGATTTTCCCCCTTTTAAATCAATAATCGTAATTTTTTGATCCATTTTTTCTGTTTTTAGTTCAAAAATCATTTTGTAAAATATAAAAATATATTTAAAAAAAAGCTAAAATAAACATTGTTTTAGATCTATAAATAACTGAATATTCAGAATACTCAATTTTAATCCATTTATATAAAAAAATAATCTAAATATTATATCTAAAATGGTCCGGCCCATGTGAAATCAAGTTGACGTTAAACCAACCCGAGTCTGACACCCCTGCGCTACACCATTGGGACCTTAAGATTAAAATGAACATAATAAGAGGTTATATTGAAAAGACTTTGCTTTCCCCAGGATGGAGGCCCTGGTAAATGAGTGGCTATGGCAAGAACGGTACTGGCTACCTCCTGGAATGCACTGGCAAGACATGGACGCCACCGAGGGACATTATCCCCTACCCAGAGATCTGCTTTTCTCCTTGCCAGTGGCCTTTGCCTTCATAGCTTTCCGCTATGTTTTCGAGAGGTGAGTTGGCTCTTTCTTTTTGCATCACTTGTCACTGCAGGTGTTGTTACATTATGCAAAACAACCCGTAGCTTTTATGAATGGGGGTCTTTGTATGTGGTCTTTTATTCTTACACCACTCATTACTATCCTTTTTTTCCCCCATGGGGGTTTCTTTTCAAGACAACACAATTATTGTTTGGTTTCTGAATGGGGTTATTTCTTCATTTTGTTTGCCTGGATGCTTATCCTCACAAGGGTTGTGGTGGTTGATGGAGCCTATCCCAGCGAACTAGGGTAACCCCTGGATGGTTTGGCAGGCAATCAGTTTTAGAACTGTCAAACCCAAATTCTTGTATATTGGATATCGTGTTATCTTGTCTTACGACCGCAAAGAAATTGAGATTTACTTAACAGGAGCTCTTAATTGTGCACAATGGCGTGAAAACAACAAAGGTAATTAATCAAGGGTTGTAACCTCGGTCACGGCAGTTCAACGAGTTCACGCAAAGTATTCCCACGGTAGTCATAAGTGGTAACGGAATAAGTCTAGAGGTGAAATCAATGGGCACTCACAAGGGCAAGATGTGCATGACTAAACACAAACATAATCGAAACCCTATCACAGGGGTGTCAAACATAACGTCCACGGGCTGGAAACGGCCCGGTAGGAGGCAATGTTCCCTCTAAGCTGCGTGCTTGCGCAATTGCGCACTACTCTCGTCTTCTCTGCGCACAGCAAATCATATGGAGCGCACAAAATAAAATCCCAATTTTTATTTTTATTTTTTTAGCTGTGAGGACGACGCGCGAACCACTCATCCGCCGGGCCGCCCATTCATAGATATTAATCATTAAATTTTATTATTACTAAATCATTTATGTGTAGTAGACATACACCTGCTTATGGCAGGTGTGATACTGGTGTGTGCCCATAGCGAGCAATGATGATGTTGCTCACACCGGTACTCAGTGTGCTCAGGGAGGTTGTCTTTCTGCCCAGACAAACAAAAAATTAGAGGGAACATTGGTAGGAGGGCTTGTTTGGCCTTTGGAGTTCATCCATATTGAACATACATAGTCATATACTTGCATATTTTCCCAAATTTTGTGAGTTTGTGTGCAAAAAGACCGACCTGGGATCAAACCCTCGACCCCAGAACCATGAGGCCGAGGCGCTAACCACTTGTCCACCGGGCCGTCAAGTTTCAGTGTTTTTTTTTTCAAAATGATTCGAAAAATAGATGATGCACTGTGATCAATGTGAAAGCCATTTGTTTAATGGAGGTCTTGTATTGGATCTCATTAGATGTTGTGGTTTCGGGGTATAACATTATGGGGTGTCAAGTTCCTCCTTCAAATTGTGCCCGTCATGCTGCCTGCTTTGCTGCATTAGTGTGAGTGGTTGGTGAGGTGTTCTTCAGACGTGCAAGGGGAGCCTGACATCATGAGTGGACACTTTTTGCTGCTGACTACACGTTCCCCCCTAAAAGCATCTGGGCAGACCGAAAATAAATTGGAGTGTAGCGTAGGCCAGTAAACGCTGGGGTCCTTTTTTTTGCAATATAGTTATTACAGATGCTTAAATCAATGGCGGCTCCTTGCTCCCCGCTAATGAACTGCAAGCTTTCATTTAGCGTATATCCCTAGTTGTACTAATTACGCAATTCCCTTTGGAATACGAAAGGACAAAAGTAAGCGGTACTCTGGTGATAGCGAGAGGGAGTTAGCTGAACATACTATTTGAGAATTATTATAGCTTGTGTTTGCGTATTCGGGGTTGTCAGAAAAAAATGTTGATGATTTTTTTAGGGGTGCCGAAACCCAGTCAAGGAAGTATTTAGATGTTCTGCAAAGAGGATTACAGGTGACGGTGATAAGTTTGTAGTGCGTGTTGATTGTGTATACGGGAGTTATAGCGGAATGTTTACGTCATGTGTCAGAACAAGCAAGATAGGAATGGGCGGGTAATGCTTCGAATGTACTACAAGGAAACATAAGAAATCTTTTAGGGTTACATTTGAAAAAAATATATAGTGCTGTTGTATGTAACACTATTGTCCGTTGGCGCATTTCGGATTTGTGGCTTCATGCGGAAATTTCGGCTATATCCACCAATCGATAACACCGTTGTAATGTCGCAATTAGAGAAATAATCAATATAATACACAACCCAGTCATCACTTTGAGCATTTCAGGAATCAATACTTTTTTATTTGATTGCGGTCCAGCGATATACTTAAAAGAATATTCAAAGAACATTTCAAAAGTTGACATCAGCGCGTGGCTGAGACGTGTTAATACAAATTTCAGCCTGTTAAATGTTTTGTACCCAAGTTCAGGAAAAGTTCATGAAATGCTCGCGACTGGTTGGGTTGGTTGACAGCTTGTCAACAACTCATAGTTAACAGTGTCAGAAGATGAATTTATTGACGTAAAGATGTGCAGATATGGAGCCTGTTTGACATGTCTTATCTCAGAGGCCATTTTATCGTGCTGATTTTCGAGTATTAGTACTACGACGCCATATGTAATCCCTTGTTGAATCCAAATTGTCATGTTTATACTATCCTAGTATGTATGAGTGTTAGTCACTGCCTGAACACTTTCGTAAGTACTGAACTATATTTACAGTCTAATTTCAAAATTTGCTTTAATACGTATAGCATTTGACTGCATTTTTTTAGCGAGTGCGTTTGGATGGTGCCGTATTTGTCGCAAAAAAAAATGATGACTGAATCGAGGGTACGGCTTATATGCGCATAAATTAGACTTGACATGCACGAAACTGCTAGGTAACAAAGACCAAACGCCATAACGCAAGACAATGCTTAACAAAATGTCTTTCGACATCTATGAATGAAATTCAAGAGAAAAAAAAAAAACCGTATCTTGCATAAAATGTGAAAAAACTCACTCGTGCCTGCCATTGCTCGCTCAGGGCGCCGCCATCTTACCTAGGAATGACAAACTAGACCGCTACAAACACACTTCCTGGTTGTACTGCTCACGTGACTTCCTTTTTTAATTTGTCAATGTACAGGCAACACGCTCTAGAAATTCGCAATCCAGCAGACGATCCTTTCAATTCAGTACCTCAGAAAAACCACGTGTGATGATTTTTCTAAAGAATTTCCCTTCAAAGTAACACATTTGTACTCCCTATTAAAACCATGAATATGGAGTTGAAAATTGTGAATCAAGGGGTGTCTTATATGAGACAAATTTTAAAATTCAACGATTTGAAGGCCATTTTTAGGGTACGGCTTATATGCAGAGACGGCTAATATGCGAGAAAATATGGTTGGTTTTTCCTTCAAACACATTTCAGACTCCGATATGTTGCCATGACAATCTCTTCTACCCATGGCCTTGCGAATAATCAATGCCGGCAACTGTGGATAAAACCTTGAAACCAATCAATCATGAGGTAGGTGTGCACCACTTCTTCACTACGTCCCTGTTTAGGAGTTCCCTATAACCGGAGACTGCATGTTTTCCTGACCTTCTCATTCTCTCTGACTTCTCAATCTGAGGTAGTGTTACTCAGGGTCTCAAACTCAATTATCAAAGCAACAACATAGTCCTTCTTCCATGTCACTGTGCACAAAGTCCCATTTTGAGCAGCTTGATGTGCTATCCGGTTGCCGCTAGGAGTTACAATGCTTAGGTGGTGTCACGTTGGACAGCTGTTGAATACCCATGCTGCTAAATAATGAATAACTTCGTGTTTTCTCTCTATCTTCACCAGGCTCGTGGCTGTGCCATTGGGCAAACGTTTAGGTGTGAAGGACCGGATTAGGATCCGAGCTGCTCCTATTCCTAAACTGGAGAAGTTCTACAAACAGAATACAAATCAGCCGTCACAAGTACATGATTCTATTCAGTTTTCCCTGATTTTTTTGGGGCATGGTTCAGATAGCTAGCATATGCAAATGGACTGATGCAGTTTAATGGGATGCTGTGTGTGACGTTTCATTTCTAATTGGGATTGTCTAGAAAGGTCGCAATGGGAGTTCTGGCTTTAAGAGAGATGGGGAATATGTTTTGTTGCCTCTTATTCAAATTCAGATGGCACTGACTATTGTTACGTTACCTGGGACCGAAATGCAGGGCAGCAATCACGGGGACAAGGATGTGGAGTGCTCTAACAAAAATTTTAATAAAACGTGGCAGGGTTATCAAGAAAATAACAATGACTTAGAATCAAATAACAAAATCAAACCTGACGGGAAGACATGGGGAGACGAGGTACATGGAGCATGGCGTGGTAACTTAGCATGAAGTAAACAAAGTTGCCGATCCGACCAAGACTGACAAACACACAGGGTTTAAATAGACAGACAAGGGTTGATTACAAAGTGAAAATGGCGTGGTAAGTTAGCATGATGTAAACAAAGTTGCCAATCCGACCAAGACTGACAAACACACAGGGTTTAAATAGACAGACAAGGGTTGATTACAAAGTGAAAATGGCGTGGTAACTTAGCATGAAGTAAACAAAGTTGCCGATCCGACCAAGACTGACAAACACACAGGGTTTAAATAGACAGACAAGGGTTGATTACAAAGTGAAAATGGCGTGGTAAGTTAGCATAATGTAAACAAAGTTGCCAATCCGACAAAGACTGACAAACACACAGGGTTTAAATAGACAGACAAGGGTTGATTACAAAGTGAAAATGGCGTGGTAAGTTACCATGATGTAAACAAAGTTGCCAATCTGACCAAGACTGACAAACACACAGGGTTTAAATAGACAGACAAGGGTTGATTACAAAGTGAAAATGGCGTGGTAAGTTAGCATGAAGTAAACTAAGTTGCCAATCCGACCAAGACTGACAAACACACAGGGTTTAAATAGACAGACAAGGGTTGATTACAAAGTGAAAATGGCATGGTAAGTTAGCATGAAGTAAACAAAGTTGCCAATCTGACCAAGACTGACAAACACACAGGGTTTAAATAGACAGACAAGGGTTGATTACAAAGTGAAAATGGCGTGGTAAGTTAGCATGATGTAAACAAAGTTGCCAATCTGACCAAGACTGACAAACACACAGGGTTTAAATAGACAGACAAGGGTTGATTACAAAGTGAAAATGGCATGGTAAGTTAGCATGATGTAAACAAAGTTGCCGATCCGAACGAGACTGACAAACACACAGGGTTTAAATAGACAGACAAGGGTTGATTACAAAGTGAAAATGGCATGGTAAGTTATCATGATGTAAACAAAGTTGCCAATCCGACCAAGACTGACAAACACACAGGGTTTAAATAGACAGACAAGGGTTGATTACAAAGTAGGAACACCTAGGTAACACAAAAGAGAGCAAGCAGGTGAATCCAATGGCCAATCACTCGGACAGGACACACAGGGAAAAAAGCATAACAAAACCAACCAAAACCCCAACTAACCCTAACAACTAAAAAATTAAGAGATTATTCGCGACATTGCAATAACATTCGTCAGTTTTAAGATTAAATGTCTTGTATTTCTAGTTTTTTCAGTTGATGAATATAAAGTAGCTGAAAAGGGATTTTCTAATTACGTATTTGTATTCTGCAATCATGTTTGGCATACTCTGCCAACTGCATTGCGTATTTTTTTCCATTAATGGTTACGAAACAAGTTTGAGACAGGTTCATAACAGGATAAAACCTTCCGCCTCATTTGCTGTTTCGTCATCAATGTTCGTGTGCAGACAGGCAGTAATTTGAACCCATTAGTAAAACACTCATATGTCCATTATAAACGTTATGTATACATTACACTAGAACTGCATGTCCATTCAGTATATCCCATATTGTTGTCCGTTGAACATCCATTTTGGGGTTATAAATTCGGATTAAATCATTTTCATTGAGACTTACATTTGTCTGAAAATTTTAAGGCTTACCCAATGAAACCGCCTCAACATACCATTCATTACTATAAGAAATTTGGTCAATTTTAATGTTTAGCTTGAATTATGATCGTAAACATAACTCCCAAGATCACCAGGGAATAACGGGACATTCAAATTATTTCTCTTGATATTCCTGAATGCGACATAAATAGAATCCCCAAAAATGTTAAGACATGTTTTTCTTTCTTTTCCTTCAGAGTGAATTGGCGAGTTTGGGAAAACATTGTGAACTCTCGCAGTCCAAGATTCAGAGTTGGTTCAGGCACAGGAGAAACCAGGACCGACCCACCAACACCAAAAAATTCTGCGAGGCTTCGTGAGTCCAGAGCACATTTTTCATTAATAATCCCTCAATAATTTATCATCATCAATCAAAAATGGACGTTGGAAAATGATTTTACTGGTCAAGTAGAATAACAATGTTAATTGTTTTCTTTTCATGCCTTGCAGTTGGCGCTTTGTCTTCTATCTCGCAGCTTTCACAGCTGGACTTAGCTCCTTGATCGATGTAAGTTGGTGGTTTGAATTCTTAATGTTCCCCTTCTCACTTGATCATTCAAAGCAAATGCCATGTTATATTTATTCTGATATGATATAACTCCGCTTTGACAGACATTGACTACTATTATTACCTAATGTGTATCAATGTGTGTTGGTGAGAATTGTGATACAAAGACTAAGATCGTGTTTTGTGGCTTTCTAGTCTCCGTGGGTTTGGGACCGTAAGGAGTTTTGGCAGGGATTTCCCAAGCAGGTAAGAATAGGCCAATAGGGTCAATTTATTTTGGTGATAATTTTACTACTGAGAGTCTCCCATTGGATTTGGTGTTTATTTTTTAAACAACATATCGTTAGATATTTATCAAAACTGAGGGACAGACTAAAAAAATGGTATAAACAGTCTTATATGTACTACCTAAAACTCCACTTGTAAAATGTTATTTCAATAAAAGTGACAGGCATTTGCAGTCAAATTACAAACACAGTATAGGGTCAAAAATAGGTTTCTCATTTTTAATTTTAGAAGATTTGTCTGGGCAGAGATATTTATATTTATTTGTAATTCTTGTGTTTACATGCTAGTGTAGTTAAAGACCTGCTGTTGGTTCACAGACTAAGTTAGACTTTCCACTATGTCAGGGGAGTTAACGTCAACTCGATTTCATGTGGGCCGGACCATTTTAGATATAATTTTTTTTTTTTTATTAATAAATGGATTAAAAGAACTGGATTAAATGCCCTGAATATTCAGTTTTTTATAGATCAAAAACAATGTTTATTTTAGCCTTTTTTTATATATTTTTAAATTTTACTAAATAATTTTTGAACTAAAACACAGAAAAAATGGATTAAAAAAATTACAATTATTGATTTAAAAGGGGAAAAATCAGAAAATTTAATATACATCTATACTCTTCATTTTGATTTGATCCTAAAACAGAAAGTCGGCACTCATTATTTACTTTCCCGGGCCACACAAAATGATGCGGCGGGCCAGATTTGGCCCCCGGGCCGCCACTTTGACACCGGTGCACTACGTGATGTTGAACTCAACTTCACGAGGGGTGATGTAGAGATACAGACACACCCATGCAAACTCTAGTTGTGTGCCCATATAAGGACTTCCTGTTTACCTGTGTCTCATTTTCATGACTTCATCACGACGGCTAGCACTACCACATCAGGACAGGCAGATATATTTTTCCATTTTGGCTCTATGGTTAAGACTACGGTATTACAATTGTTGCATAATAAAAGCTTACATTATATTTAGAGCACACGTAATAAAGTTGTTGTTGTTCCAAGACTGCTCATCATGAACCTGCCCTAGATTTAAAAGATCAGTTAAAGCACCGCCCACTTTTTCTACTACGAGATAGCAAAGCTATTAACTCAGATGACAGTTAGGCATGCCTGCAAATCGGCATTCCAGGAGGGAAGCCGGCCTTTTTTTTTTAACTTTCATGGACCCAAACTGACAACTTTAAAAAAATACAATTTCACTATCTGTTGGGTGAACATTGTGGAGCTGCTCGTTATATTTTTGCCGGTTTTCCTTTCTGGGGTTCTGTTGCCTTTATCAATTTCCTCTCATTGTCTTCAATTTTTTACAGGCGGCAAGAGGTGTTTTGATTTCAGGGTGTTTCACTCGTTCTAAGATTTAAGAGCTGGCAGCCTGCCACTTGGAGTACTGTACTAAATTGTTGTTATGATCTTGAGTTTATTGAAGGAAGGCAATTCTCCAAGAAAACATTTTACATTTACGACTCGACTCTACAAGCAGGTGTGGCGATTGATGAACTACCGTATTTTCTCGCATATATGCCATATTTGTCGCTAAAAAAAATGACGACTGAATCGAGGATGTGGCTTATATGCGCATAAATTAGATTTGACATGCTTGAAATGCCATAACGCAAAACAATTCGGACAATACGGTCATTTATTTCAAAATAGAGAGAAGATAAACAGATAAAATGCTTAGCAAATTGATTTTGACATCTATGAATGAAATTTCTTGCATAAAAAACTTACTTGTGCCTGCCATTGCTCGCTCAGGGCGCCGCCATCTTAGCTAGGGATGACAAAATAGACTGCTACGGACACACTTCCTGGTTGTACTGCTCACGTGACTTCCTTTTTTAATTTGTCTATGTACAGGCAACACCCTTTCGGAATTTGCAATCCAGCAGACAATCCTTTCGATTCGTACAGAATGTCAGAATTACCACTGATGGCCGATGATTTTTTTTACGATTTTCCCTTCAAAGTAACACATTTGTACTCCCTATTAAATCCATGAATATGGAAGTGAAAATTGTGACTCATATACGAGAGAAATTGTAAAATCTAACGATTTTAGGCCATTTTATTAGTGCGGCTTATACGCGGAGGCGGCTAATATGCGATAAAATACGGTCATTTATCAACCGGAATTAAAACTGAGATTTTTTTACTGGTGCATTTTTGGCGACGTTGGCTAGGGAAACAACGCCAGCTAAAGCCTAGCTGTTTTGCCCCGTCATTGTTAAATGCGGCAGCTAGCACGTAGGCTAACCATCCAACATAGATATGTTTTAGTTTTTAGTTTCTAGTTAAGCTTGAAAAAACAACCCAATTCATTAGCCGCACCTCATTTGTCATTGATCAAAACAGTTTTCAATAAAATGTTTGAATCAAAACAACAGAATAAGGTACTTACCGGTTGCTCCACTTCCTTTTAGCTGCTCAATTCAGACGCTGTCCGTTCGTGACTTCACATGGTAGTATGTTGTAGTATTCTGGCCAACAGCAAAATGGAATAAAAATCTTTTTATTTTCCACTTTTTTGTTTATTGTACAAAAATAGTACTACTATTGGTTGTCTACAGCAAAGTCCAATATAATAAATGTATAGTATGTTACCCGAAATGTTTGAGATTGCATTATCTGTAATGTACAAAACAGTGGACACTTAGCGGACACAAGTCTTATTTCCTAACTGACATTTTTGGTTTTTTTCAGGTTGTCACTGATGCGCACAGATGGTATTACATCCTGGAACTGGGCTTCTATCTTTCTTTACTTCTCTGTGTCTCTGTGGACGTCAAGAGAAAAGTATGTGTAATAATAGATTTTATTTTGCGACAAATGTTTTTTATTGTTCCCTTAATTCCGAGTTTACGCGACCCCGTTGGGTTGCGAGACCCCTGTGAGGATAAGCCGCACAGAAAATTCATAAATTAATAGATGATAAAAACATATATAAATATATATATCCGCTCCGTACATGATTTAAATTTGACAGCTCAGTAAAAGATTTTAAAATCTGATTTCAATTTTACAGCTCAGTAAAAGATATGAAAATATTTATTTCGGTCTCATTTGTATACAACAAAAAACAGGCAATTTTTTATATACATGCTAAAAATGAGTGATATTTGATATTTCATAATGAATGAACTCAAGGTTGAGAGTCTCTGATGTTACATGATGTCAGCGTAAAATATCCCTACGCTTCATAACCTTTTGGAAATATGTCTTTCAGGATTTCAAAGAGCAGGTGATTCATCACATTGCTACCATATTTCTCATCGGTTTCTCCTACTGTTGCAATTTCGTGAGAGTTGGCACATTCGTGATGCTGGTGCACGACTCGTCTGACTTCCTTCTTGAGGTACGATTTCTGCTTTCGATATTTTTCAAACCACTTGTAAATGGTTTTAAAACTGATTCGATATTCAAAATACAAAAATATTACTATTTAAACAGGTTTGAGCAAACCGACCCTTTTAAAATCGTTTCTCTTTCGTCAGAATGTCTTCAGACAAAATTAAAATGAATAAAATCGCGAGTTAGTTACATACCTGTCAACCTCTGCCGATAACTGCCCTTATAAATGGTTATGATTCCCCTTACAAACCCCCCAAAAACCTTACAAACACCGTACGAGTCGTACGACTCGTACGGTGTTTGTAAGGTTTTTTGGGGGTTTGTAAGGGGAATCATAATCATTTATAAGGGCAGTTATCGGCAGAGGTTGACAGGTATGTAGTTAGTTAGTGAGATAGTAAATTAGAATGGCTGTATGAAAAATACTAAGAAACCAAAAAGTAGTAGGTCAAAACGGATTAGCCCCATCAATGGCAGCAAGTAAGTTAATGTTTTTAGCCAAAAATAAACTGGTCAGGCCGACATGAGATCTAGTTGGCATTAATTTGTGTCATAAGTTTGACACTCCTACATAATAATCTTACCAAATTCTCGTGAGAATCAACATTGAAAATGTGAATTCAGGAATTTGTTTTCCCACTAGACACATTGGGAAAACTCCCATTTATATGAACAAAAATACATGCCATAATGTGTCCCTTTGCAAAGACGCATGGGGTACTGCTCAAATGACACAGTTGACTTTAGCACGCTAAGTGACACATGAAATTTTGGACCAAAACGAAGCTGTTCTCTGACATTTGGCCGCCTTTCAAGTTCACTAAGCCACTCTCTGAACTCTGTTTTAGTCAGCCAAGATGTTTCACTATGCTGATTGGACAAAGGCGTGCGACTCGCTGTTCATCATCTTTTCTTTTGTGTTCCTGATTACGCGGCTGGTGGTGCTTCCTTGCAGGTAAAATAGTTTTTATTTCATAACAATGCAGTCACGCCTTCTCATCTAATAATGAATTTTTTTTTGGTTTTGCAGAATTATCTACTCAACCCTGGTGTTATCGCTCGACTTCTTCCAGCCCTTTTTTGCTTATTACTTCTTCAATGTCCTTCTGTTAATACTACAAGCTCTACACATCTTTTGGGCCTACCTTATCATACGTATGATCGGCAAGTTTATGTTCAAGGGAAAGGTGAGCACATTTTGTTAAATGTACGTCTATTAACACCTGAGTGTGCAATTCATCATATTAAAAAAAACTTAACGTGTTTTCTCGCATATTAGCCGCCTCCGCGTATAAGCCGTACCTTTACAGTTGCCTTAAAATCGTTGAATTTTACAATTTCTCTCGTATAAGACGCCCCCTGATTCACAATTTTCACCTCCATAATTATGGTTTTAATAGGGAGTCCAATTGTGGTACTTTGAAGGGAGAATCTTAAGAAAATTAATCGCACGATACTGTTTGAATCGAAAGGATCGTCTGCTGGATTGCATATTACGAAATGGTGTTGCCTGCACGTAGATAAATTAAAAAAGGAAGTCATGTGAGCAGTACAACCAGGAAGTGTGCCCGTAGCGGTCTAGTTTATCATCCCTAGATTTTTCACGTTTTATGCAAGATATGTTTTGTTTTTTTAATGACCGTATCGGCCACACTGACTTGCGTTATGGTATTTGGACTTTGTTACCTTGCAATTTTGTGCATGTCAAGTCTATTTTATGCGCATATAAGCCGTACCCTCGATTCAGTCATCCTATTTTGTTGCGACAAATACGGCTTATATGCGAGAAAATACAGTAACTTAACTCAATATAAAACATTTTTATTTGAAAACACTAATGATGCAATAATGAGTAGTTTTTTTTAGGGTTTTTTAACTTCCTTTTGTCTCCAGGTGGAGCGCGATGTGCGCAGTGATGAGGAGAGCGAGGCAAATGAGGAAGAGGAGCCCGAGGAAGAAGACGAAAGCAGTTGGGAACAGAGAAAGGGCACGATTAACTCCAAGCTGGCCTCGCTAGCAAACAACTGCGTGCTCAACAACCTGACCAATCAGAGGAATCTTAACAGCAGACTACCTAAAGCCAGATAAGAGTCTGTGCAAAGTTGATCCCTTCCCGACAAATCTACCTTTCTACGGTCCGTCGATGATTTCACGCCAACGCCAGCCGCGTCGTGCTTTTTATTGGTGAAGCGGCAACAAAGCACAAACGATTGTAATTCTATGCGCCCGTTGTGACGGTGGAAGAAAACGGCGTCATTCTTGTCATCTGGATTTTAAATCTGGTCGCATCCCGTTTTCATTTTATAGTTTACATTTCTTGTCAGTGTTTATTTTATGCATGTGCGCCTTTCATAGGCAATTGACAGAATGCCACAAAAACTATGGTACAGTAATACCTTGAGATACGAGCTTAATGCATTCCGGGACTGAGCTCGTATGTCAAGTTACACGTATGTCAAATCAATTTTTCCCATAGAAATGAACTAAATATAAATTAATCCGTTCAAATATTTGCTCGGCATTTACCTCGTATCTCAAATTTCTCGTATGTTGGGGCACGCGTATGTCAAGGTATTACTGTACCTTTAAATCGGGTAAACAGCGTATGTTCATGTTGATTCATTCCTTGATTCTACAATTGAACATTTCGTTGTTTTTCCGTATAAAGCGGTCAACAAAGATATATTTGGAATTAAATAATAATGTGTACAAATTAAGTGAAATGCCTTGCGATTGGCTGGTGACCAATTCAAGCTGGGATAAGCTCCAGCACCCAAGTTTTTTTTCTTTTCAGGGTGGCCGTCATTTGAACAAATATGTTGTATAGAACAGTTTTTGTTTGTTATGAAATGTCGCGAGATCAGATGACTTGACTTCAAATTATCAAGAGATAAGACGCCCCCTGGTGTATGATAAGGAACATCCTTGTACAGCATTCCCACCCCATTTCTAATACACAATATACAGATGCAATTGAAAAATACATGCTGTGACAGGCTTTGCTCATATTTTTCACTTAAAATATATTTTTATTCTTGTTTGTTTTCCTGTGTAGCACTTATGTTTTACTTACTTTTTACATGACTCTTTCCCATGTATGATTATTTTCCTTCACACAAACTGACTGCTGGTAAATCCAGCTCAGCATGATATGCAAACAGGAGGGCATTATTGAAATTACACTTCATGGGTTATAAAGGCCAACATGTGGACTGTTAAAGGCAGAATAGGAATATCAATAGTGAGAGATGAGGAGTACTGTATATATTTTTAGTTACAAATAGGTATAGTTTGCACTTACAGATCCCGTCACTCAAATTGGTAAATGACCACATGAAGCGCTTAAAGGGCTGAATGATCATTTTCACACTTTTACACTCATCTGGTTCTATTTGTTTTTCATTAAAAATGTATAGGAACCTCCTTGTACTGTCATATATTCACAAAATTACGTATTTTTAATGGGTTTGAATTCAATCCAATATGAGATCCACAGAAGCCTAGATCAAACTACGGCCCGCGGGCCACATACGGCCCGTTAGGCTTTTTAATCCGGCCCGCCGACTTTGTCCATATTATAGTAAAAATCATTTACCTCATTCATTTCCCTGCAATATCCTTGTTTCCCCGATAGATAGCGCACTAGTCTAGTAAAAGTATGTAAATGTGTGTGGGAGCTCAAACAGGAGATTAGTTTGTTATTGGACACATTTCTGAACATTTAACTTTTACTGCGGACACGCTGACACACATGAACGAGCTGAATGTGAAGCTACACGAGAAAAAACAGTTTGTGCATGAAATGCAAGCAAACCTTCCGCCTTCAAAACCAAGCTGGTTTTATTTTTCAAGCAAATATCAGACAAGTCATTTGCTCATTTCCCCACACTGGTTGCGTTAAAAGAGGCCCCCGCATGTGAAAAAATACAGGAAATCATTGGATGACCTGCATGAGAAATTCTGCCGTCGGTTTTGTGATTTTGGAAAAATTGACAGCTGGTGTCATGTCCTTTCTCACAAGACCCGGAAACAGTTCCACAGGAGTTGCAGTTGGAACTGATTGATCTCCAATGTGACAAGTTCAACTCCCTGAAAGTCTCTGAGTTTTATGCTTCATTAAGTGCAGCCAAATTTCCAAACATCCAGAAGATGGCACAGAGGATTCTGGTTGTTATTTGGCTGTACATATGTGTGTGAACAGACCTTTAGTCTGATGAAAACCAAGAAAGCACCCCATAAATCCCAGATGAGTGATGAGTATATTAATCCTTTTTTTCTGTTTATGTTTCATATGTACTGTTAACGGATGCAGGTTTTTTTATATGTTTCGTATCTTGTGCTGACCCGTCTGTCAAGTTTTTAAAGTCAATGTGGCCCCCGGGCCGAAAAGTTTGCCCAACCCTGGCCTACATCATCATCAAATATCAAATGACAGGTTCTTTAGATATAAAACAATGAGCGCGAGACACTATTGTATGTCCAATGAATGAGTTGGACGAGAAAAGGAATCAGCAAAAGATACATTTGGCCCAATCAATGAACTTCCATCCACATAAAAACTTAAAAACATGTCTAAGCATCATAATCATATCATTAGATTGTTGCAAATGACCTCACAAAGTCAATGGTGAACATATTTATTTTAGCATCACACTCCCATCATGTAAGCTCTTTAATGGTGACACATCCTTGAATCGGAACAGGGCACGGTATAGCATCGTCCACCTTGATGCAATCGTCTACATACGGGTCGAACAAAACCATGTTGGGCAGTGCCTTGTTTACCTTCTTCTCGCACAACAGAAAAATCTTCCCGCTGACTGCGGTACAGCCGCAGAAGAACTTATTCTCCAAGGTTTCCTCCCGCAGAACGGTCCACTCATCCGTCTCCACGTCAAAGCGCAAAGCTTGCCCTCCAAACAGGTAGATGGCACCGTTGAGCTCAGTGGCAACCAGGTCATATCTAAGGAACGGTGCGGATCATCCGACATGGCGTCGTCATTAAACGGTGGCTAAAAAAAAGGTGAAAATGGACTCACCGTGGAAAAGGGGAATAAGACACTACGTCCCAGTGATTCTCCGTAGTATCGTAGCGCTGAATTCCCCCAAAGGCCTCTCCATTTTCATCCAGGCCGCACGCAACATAGATGCACTTGCCAAGAGCGGCCACGGCTGCCCTTTCCACCGCCCGACTCATCGAGCTGACGCTTTCCCAACCCCGGTCCGAGCCCAGCGCGAGTCTTTCAACATCAGCCACCAGCCCTTCATCCATGCTGCCCCCCAAAACGTAGAGATGGGAATCTAAGGCAATGGAGCAGTGACTGTGCCTGGATTTCTGCAACGCAGGGCCTTCAAGCCACTTCTGGTTCTCACATTCGTATCTTCTGACCCAGTCCACGTTGAACCACAACACGTCAAGGAAATGGCCTCCTGTCACAACCATGCCGTCTCCTACGTATCGTGAGGAAATATATCGAGTTGTCAACGGGAAACACTGGAAAGTACAGTGGTACCTTGACATACGAGTGGCCTGACATACGAGCAATTCGAGATACGAGTAAAATTTCGGGCAAATGTTTATCTTGAGATACGAGACAAATTTTGATATACGAGCAGACAGCGGATGCGGGATGCTGCTCATAAGAACATCATGGGCACTGTCTCTCTCCCCGCAACTCCCTTGTGTAATGTCTCTGGCCGCAACTCCCTCTTTGTAATGTCTCTGTGAGCACTGGGCGGAGCGTTCCATTTTTTCAGTGTTTTTATTTGCTGTTAGTCAGTGCGAATGGCGGAGCGATCGCTAATACGAGAGGAGTATTTACTACTTCTCGTTGGCAAGTGGTTGTGCGTTATTCTATTGTGAGGACATTTGTGTGCATCATTTTGGGAATATTTTGAAGGGAATACAAAAGCAAACAGCCCATCGATAGTGAAAGTCAGGGTGGAGGCGGGGCAAATAGAGCTAACCCAGGAGAAGAAAGGTATCAAACTTTAATACAAAATTAGAATTAAATTTAGTGTAAGGTTAGATTAAATTTATTTTTGAGTGTGTCTGCATCGTAATCCAAGCTAATTTAAATTTGGTTATGTTATGTTACGAGCGTGTTGCCATGCAAAAAGTCCCTCCCCCCCCCCGATCCCTCTCCCTCTACCCTCCGCAAAATCCATCTAATTTTAGTTCTATTAAACACATTTTAGTTTACTATTAAACCACTAGTTATTTGTTACCTTGTTAATAGATGGCGAATTAGAACATTTTTTTTCCAATCAAATATCCTGTTTTTGGTGTTTTTTCAGAGGGCTGGAACGAATTAATTTGTTTTTAGTTCATTTCAATGGGAAACGTCCGCTCGAGTTACGAGAAAATCGACATACGAGCTCAATCCCGGAACGAATTAAGCTCGTATCTCGAGGTACCACTGTACTACATTAGGGACATTACCTACTGCAGCTACTGAGTACTGCGTGAGATTCTTCCTCTGCATAGGTGCACAACTTTGCCATCTCCCACTGAGTGGATGAAATTGGTAGGACGCCTGCTGTTCCTGATCATGAGGTCCACCCAAGACGAAGAGAGTCTCCTTAGTCCTTTTCATGGACCTCCCCATTGCCCAAGAAGTTGGAAAATGTTCATTCAACATGCAGATAAGTTTGGCTCTAGGATCAGAAACACATGTCATCGTGTCCAAAAGCTTCAAGATGAACGTCAAGGACAGAGACTCGGGTCGTACTAGCTCCATGAGCTCCAGAAAGTGTTCCTCTCGTTTTTGGTCGAACGACACCCAACGTAGGGCCGCCTCCAGGGCTAAGTCATCTCTATGGACGGCGAGGTCGTCGCTAGCTAGAAGGTGGGCTACGGTTTCCTTGGACGAGGACAGGAAGTCCTCCTCGGAGACGACAGCAGAGAAGTGCGTAAGGGCCACTTGCCTCGCTGCTCTGTAGAGCTGAACGCAACCTCGCTGCCAGGCCAAAGCCATCATCCCCAAACAGTTGCAGATGTGGAGCTCACGTTCGAGGAACTTGCAGCACAGAAGTTTGGCTCGCTCAAGCTGGAGGAAATCTGCCGTCTCCAGGATTCCCAAAACATTTTCTCTGTCCAACCTGAGAAGGGATGTCCGGCTGTGGTGTATTAACACTTTGAAATGCTGCAAGCAGACTTCTTTGAGCTCTATCTTCCTTTTGGTGCTTTCAACGCCGCAGCCAAAAAACAGAGCGCGGAAGTAAGGACTTTGAATTGCAAGCTGGCGACGGTTGACATAAAACAACTCTTCGTCTACTTGTAGCACCACGTCAGGCTGTGAAATTGAGTCATCTCCCTGGTGTTGCTCGCCCCCGTAAACGGCAACGTCGCTCGATCCGCAGTCCATTTCAAAACGAGCAAGCGAGCCTTTTGTATGTAACTTAATGAGTTTTAGGTCACAGGCGACCCACCAACTGTTGATATTAATAGACTCCTTGCGTGACCCACTGACTACTTGCTCTTTTTGTGCACATGAAGAAGTAGTTTCAAAACAAAGGCTGAATCTTAAAACTTTAGTCCGGTGTATTCTTACATTTGGCTACCGTATTTTCACGACTATAAGGCGCACATAAAAGTCTTAAATTTTCTCCAAAATAGACAGGGCGCCTTATAATCCAGTGTGCTTTATATGTGGACCAATACTAAAATAGTTATCACGATAAAATAAAATAAATCAGTCAATAGGGTACACCATCCTCTACAGCTCTCACAACAATGGCAAGCAGCCCCCGACTCTACTATTTTCCCCGTAGAAAAAGTACTGCGCAGTGACTGCTGGGATATATAGTTCTTTTGTCAATACACCCAATGGATTGTGGCCTGGACATCGACATCAACACAGCTTTACGAAGCGTGGAAGGTAGTGTTGGAATAGTTACGCTAGCTACTAGCTAGCTACTATTTGCGAATGGATTGCATACCTGTCAACCTCTGCCGATAACTGCCCTTATAAATGATTATGATTCCCCTTACAAACCCCAAAAAAACCTTACAAACACCGTACGACGTCGTACGGTGTTTGTAAGGTTTTTTTAGGGTTTGTAAGGGGAATCATAATCATTTATAAGGGCAGTTATCGGCAGAGGTTGACAGGTATGCCTTATAAATGATAATGATTCCCCTTACAAACCCCCCAAAAACCTTACAAACACCGTACGACTCGTACGGTGTTTGTAAGGTTTTTTGGGGGGTTTGTAAGGGGAATCATAATCATTTATAAGGGCAGTTATCGGCAGAGGTTGACAGGTATGGGATTGTGGCCTTGTCATCGACATCAACACAGCTTTACGAAGCATGGAAGGCAGCGTTGGAATAGTTACGCTAGCTACTAGCTAGCTACTATTTGCGAATGGATTGTGGCCTTGTCATCGACATCAACACAGCTTTAAGAAGCATGGAAGCCAGCGTTGGAATAGTTATGCTAACTACTAGCTAGCTACTATTTGCGAATGGATTGTGGCCGCTTGGACGAACGTATAAAACTCAGCGTTTTCGATGACTCATTTGGACAATTGTTCAATTCGGACACATAAAATGAGGACTTTGTTGTATTTGTGGGTGATGATGACGTGAGTACATTGTAAAATGGCTAAATAAAGTACAACCAAACTCAGTTTTGCTTCCGTTGCCTTTTTAAAAACGTGTTTTTAGCGTGTGGGTGTAGCATGTATGTTTAAGCTGGTGTATGTTTTGCCATGCCTGGCTGCGTCTATAAAAGCGGTGCGTCTTTTGTGTGTGTAAAATACAGAAATAGCACTCGTTACTGACACTGCGGCTAAAAATATGATGTGCCGTATAGTCGTGAAAATACGGTAACTTAATGAGTTTTAGGTCACAGGCGACCCACCACCTTGTTGATATTAATAGACTCCTTGCATGACCCACTGACTACTTGCTCTTTTTGTGCACATGAAGAAGTAGTTTCAAAACAAAGGCTAAATCTTAAATCTTTAATCCAGTGTATTCTTACATTTGGCTAATTTAATTACCCTGTCTTAAATACTATTTGTATGTTGCAGTTGAAACTTAAAACTCTCCAGCAAATTAAAATGCTTCAAAATACAGTTGTTTACGGCCCAGGCATTTAAATCAAACAAATCATCGGGGTTTCTATTTATCAGAAAAATTAGTACGCTTTATTATTTGTATCATAACTGAACATTTTCAACTTTGGCACATGTGACAGAATTTTATTTTGCTGGTATTTATTCAAGTATAACGCGCACCCATAATTTGTGAATAAAAATTGGTAGAATTTGTTTTCGGTATTTCTCAGCTAATCAAACAATTGATTAAATTTTTCTTAAGCGAGGATAGCGCAACTTTTTTTTCTTTTTACCCCTTTTACACTATAAACTTGCCAAAGGCTATTTGGAGAGGGCTGGCTTTTGTAAAAGGAAGATTGTCGTCATCTGGCGGACAAAGACAGGTTTTACGTCTCCTATTATAACGGCCGTGGGGGAACTTTTTGACCAGCAGAGGGCAGTTTTTCACCTGGATTTGTGTATAACGTGCACCCAAACTTTGCTTCAGTATTTAGTACAATATTTTGCGTGTTATACTCGAATAAATACGGCAAGTAAAATCGAATTACAAATGGTATGCTCTCTGGGAATAGTTATGGAACAGCTAATGGATATAAATACAGAATACCATGTTTAATTTGTTTAATTTACCTGTTTGATTGGTGTGAAGCATCATGGTTGAATGTTAAATGTCGCATTTCACAAGGCCATCTTGGAGAAGTTGGACAAAGTTGCTTGGAGAGGGAAGTCTGGCCTTCCATGATGATTCCACGATACAACCTTGGAAAAATTCAGATTGAGATGCATGAATTTTCCCTTTTTCATTTTCTATTGCAATGTTACGATATGTTTATTATTCCAGAAAAAGGAGCTCTCTTAATACAATTAGTTGGGCCCTGACCTCGAGGGCCAAAACGCTGTGTATTCCTTTTCTGTTCTGGAGGATTTGAAGATAACAAATGCAACAAACTGGGGGAAACTAATACAAGATAAAACTTACCGTTGATCTAGTTATGTTATTGCAAAACTCATGTTTTTCTCTTTGGACTGAGAAATACAAAACGAGGCATTCAAACAAATAGGAAGCCCCGCCCATTTGGTGAGCCAAGCAATTTGATTGGCTGAACGTCACAGAGGTGAAAGGTTCATTTCCGGTCTGACAAACCAACATGGCGGTAGGTTCACGCCGTTTGTGTTTCCATTCAACTTTCGTAACATGTTTTATATCGATGTTTCTCCTTAAAGGGATATTTTTCACATTTTTCCCTCATTCGGGATGTACTCTGAGCGTTTATATGGACGTCATTGATATTTTACGGGCGGATAATTCACATACCGATCGCAGTTAAGCTAAGCTATCAATGTGGTGTTTCTGCCTCACTTTTGAACGCTATTAAACGACAGGACAACACTGTACTTTTTAGGATAAAGAGAAGAAGAAGAAGGAGAGTATTTTTGACTTGTCCAAATACATCGACAAGCCGATTCGAGTGAAGTTTCAAGGAGGACGAGAAGGTGGGTGTCATTCACAAACTAGCGATTATTAAACCTCAATGTGTTATTAATATGTTTTTGCTTTCAGCGAGCGGTGTCCTGAAAGGTTTCGACCCACTATTGAATCTTGTACTTGACGGGACTATCGAGTATATGCGTGGTAAGGGTTCTAATTTTATAAATAAAACTCTGTTTTCAATGTGTTCTCTCAATGGACAGAATGACAGTTCTTTATTCATCCTCTAGGGGGAGACATACATAACTAAGATGCGTATTACAGTACATATGGGCATTCTCACAAGATTTTTTTTACTACTAGAAACAATATGAATCACAAAAGTGTATATTAATAATTGCAGATATGTTCGATGGCAATCCCCATATTGAGTCATTGACAATTGAGACTACATAATCATTTACTCAATGCATCTTTCACCGCATGTTTTTGTTTGGTGATTTGCTGAGGACAAGGAAGGAAAAATATTGGTTAAAAACAACACAATTTTGTTTCCAGATCCAGATGATCAGCTCAAGCTGACAGAGGACACAAGGCAGTTGGGGCTGGTGGTCTGCAGGGGGACGTCCGTGGTGCTCATTTGTCCCCAAGATGGCATGGAGGCTATTCCAAATCCTTTCATACAACAGCAGGATGGGTAACACAACACCAGTCATCCAAATGTACACGCACATTTTTGAAAAAAACAAAAACTTTTTTTTGTTATGATTGTTTTAAAATCAATGTATCTCTCCTGTTTTGTTTTATTCTGTAATCTAGCAAGATAACTAATTTGCCAGCACTTCACTTTGCGATGTGTATTTGAGTTGAAGCTTAGGAAGTGTTTTGTTCGGAGGGAATGAGTCAACCCTCGACCATTTTGTTTATGGTAAAAAAAAATAAACTATTTTTCAGTTTTGTACTTTGTGTTGATCATGCACTTATGTTTTATGTTGTAGCCTACAAACGATTAAAATAATTATTAAAGAAGTCAGGTCCACTTCCTTTCGTTAAATGTGAATTTAAAAGGCCTATTTTGGTAATATTTTTGGGTAAATTTTCATTGTATTTATGCAATTATGTTAAAAATGTCTATTTTCAAATGTTGATTTGGCTTTATTTCCAAAAAATGCCGAATTAGAAAATATTTAACATACACAAGTTCATAAAATAGTTTGAAATGCTTTTTAAAATTATTTTACATTCGGTATAAATCATAACATTTTCACTTGAAAGGTAAATAGGTTACATTTTTATTCTATAAAACTCATTTTTTATAAGATGAATTAAACGTGTGGAAGAAAATCTTTTTTTTTTTTTCAAACATTTTCTCTATAATTATTTTAATTGTACCTTTTTTTTCAATTTCACCTGATATTATGTTTTAATTTCTCTTGAGATGGTAAATCTTGAAGTTCAAGCGATAGCCAATAGAAAACCAAAATTATGAAGATATCTATTACGTTAAAAAAATGGTATTTGTTGCTGCACCCATACGTAAACATTACATTACTTTCGGAAACACCTTGTTTGGTTAGTAAAGCCTTCCATCAGCTTTAACTCCATCCTCCTTTTCAAACATCTTGTTTATTTAGCTGAGTTTACGGTTAATAAGATGAGACATTGGTAACACTGGCAATTGCAGTAGATAATTCAATATTAAGCAAATTTTTATCTGTTTTTGGGACTGTATTGAATTGAATGCTTTTATCATTATACAAGTATAAAGAGATTTAAAGCTTCACCACAAAGTACACAAATAACAGCAGACAAATAAATAGATTAGATTAGAACTTTATTTCATCCCGTATTTGGGGAATTTCTTGGTTGCAGTAGCAAGACAGACACAGAAGACATTGTAGACCTAGATAAAAATAAATAAAATATAAATGTGTATATATATATATATATATATATATATATATATATATATATATATATATATATATATATATATACACGCACGCACGTAATGTATATATACGTATATATACATATTTAACCTAGAAAATAGCAGGTGCTCACTGGCCTTGGTTGTGATTTGCTTTCGACGGTGAAATTATTTGCAACCTTAGATGTGCAGCAGATTCTGTGTCTACATATACAAAGAACTGATTTTAAATATGCTTAATTTAATTGCTATTTAGATTGGATTGGATAACTTTATTTATCCCGTATTTAGGAAATGTCATTGTCACAGTAGCAAGAGGGTGAGAATACAGACACAGCAAAAGACATTCTAGACATAGACAAATAAATACATACATAAATATATAAGTAAATAAATAAGGGTGTTGCTGGAATTATATATATTATATATACACGTATGTATATATATAATTTATATATATACACGTATACATATATATATATATATATATATATATATATATATATATATATATATATATAAATATAAATATACATATTTAACCTAGCAAAAGCAGGTGCCCACTGGCCTTGGTTGTGATTTGCTTTTGAAGGTGAAATTATTTGCAACCTTAGATATGCAGCACTTGTGAAAGCTGCTCGTCAAACAGGAAATAAACGGATTTGGCTGTGCTTCAATAATTATTCAGTTAGACAAAACCCATCTAAATGGGTTTCACCTCGACTCTACCTAGAAAAAGTTCATTTTATATATTTATAGTGCGCTAAAAGGTGGATGGCCTTTTTATTTCAGCAACAATTCAAAATAAAGGTTTTATCTTTTGCTTTTTTTATCTCATCTCAGAGATTACGCGGAAACCCATTTTGTGCACTTAGCATTCCTTCTTTTTTTGGCCAATATTTAATTCCCGACAGCCCACATTCCTTCTCCGAGGTTATAAGAATAACACCCAGCACCTTGATTGTTTTTTTTCCTCTTACCGAGAATTAATTATGTTACCTGAAATTAGGCACACTGAAAATCCCAGAAGAAGAATCTTTCACTTTCCCGAATTTTCAACAGAATTTCTAGCCTTGCTTTAGAAACCCTCAAAACCAATTTTCCCATATTTTGCATTATACTTTCCATATTCCTTAAAGTTCTATATAATATATATACACATTTATATTTATTTTTTATTTGTTTTAAATTATAAAACAATAAATATAAATGTGTATATATATTTTTTTTTAATTTTTTTTTATGTTTTATTATATATATTATATATATATATATATATATATAATTTATATAAATATATAAAAATGAATAATTAATAAATAAATGAGGAGTTGATAACATAAGTTGGGAAGTGGACAAATAACAACAAACAGCTAAAATAATCAGGAAATTATAAATAAATAAGTAGTCAACATAATAAATAAGTAGTATAGTCAACATGAATAAGTTTAGGCACTGTGGAGTTTTCCATTTGTTTTGATCGAAAAAAAGAACATTAAAATTCCAACCTTCTTAGCTCCTCCCCCTTTGCCCAGTTAGCGTGTCCATTGAGCGTATAGGTGAAGATTAGCATCCAAGAACAAGGAGGCTCTTCAGCCCAGCTTTAAGTTAACCAATAGTTGTTTATGTAAGTTTTTTTCTGCAGATAACGCAGGGTGTGACTGGAAACAAAACACACATTTAAACCCCGAGGAGGGCGTAAAAGGGGATTTGGGATGAAGCATCGGTTTCCAAAATAAATGGAAAAGGTGAATTACCCGCAGGGCACGCCTCCTCACTCAGGTGGAACAAATAGTGGCTCTCGCAGACTTTTCCATGTTCACTCGTCTTAATGTGCCAGACTCAAATGCCTTGAACTGAGGGAACATGTAGGTAAGGATATATTTTGATTTTCATATTTTATACACGTCATGCAATTGTATTTTTCATTTGTAAGGTGAGTGTCTTTTGTTTTAACCAACTTATAAACTCTTGAATGGTAGTGTGTTCAATTCAAAATGGACAGTAGACAGTACAGTAGTTGTATTGATGACAGTAGATGCCAATTCATTTTTGATTTGGTATTAATATACACTACTATACAGCATATTTTTGTTTAGTTATCCAGATAGGGTTTTTTTCTTGAGGTATGCATATTATTTATTTTTTTGTGTCATGTTAAAACTGAAATGTCGTATGTTTTTTTTAGTTTGGGAGTTTAAAGCAGGTGTTGTTCATTTTTTCTTATCCAATTTGTAATCATAATCCATTGAAATATAGAGAAGATACTAAACCAAGGGTGTCAAACTCGGCTTGGTTTGTGTCAACTTGATTTCATGTGGGCCGGACTATTTTAGATATAATATTTAGATTTTTTTTTTTAAATCGGATTTAAAGAAATGGATCAAAAGCCCTAAATATTCAGTTTTTAAAACAGATCCAAAAAATGTTTATTTGAATTTTTTTTAGTAAGGGAAAACGTATTTTAATCATTTGTTTTTCATTTTAAAAAGGAAACAAAATATTTTTTTAACCATGTTCAATAATAAAGTGGAAAACGGCGATGTGACAATTTATTTTTAATGAGGCAGGCTGAGTGGTTCGGCCTCATAGTGGGGGACCTGGGTTCAAATCCAGGTCGCCCCACGTATGTGGAGTTTGCATATTCTCCCCGGGCCTGCGTGGGTTTTCTCCGGGTACTCCAGTTTCCTCCCACATTCCAAAGACATGCATGTTAGGCTGATTGGACACTCTAAATTGCCCCTAGGTATGAGTGTAAGCATGAATGGTTGTTTGTTTCCTTGTGCCCTGCGATTGGCTGGCCACCAATTCAGGGTTAAGAAAATGAGATGAAAGAGGGAAAATAACATGCTTTTTATCCCCAATATATTTTTACAATCATTTGATTCAGATGCATTGTCTTGAAAAAGAAAGCTATCATCTAATAATTGGGGTCGTCTTATATTCGGGCCAATACGCTACTGATCCTTACTAGGTTTGGATCTCACCTGCCATGTGACTAGCCCAGTTTGTGAATCTGACATGGAGATGGCAGGACCCTCACCTGCTCCCCCCACCTCGACTTGCAACAGGGGTGCCCTCATATTCTGCCTCCTCTTCTTCCTCGCGTTTGGAGTCTTCGTAGGACTGCTAATCGGTGAGACGTTCCAACAATACCGACATCAAATCTAAGGGTGTGTGGTTTTTGCTGTGTCGTTTAACACATTTGTGGCCCTCTATGCGTTTAGCGTACCTGATTCAGGAACAGCACTACTTCATGGAGACGGTGGAGCTGAAGGGTCTCAAGTACGATCCATCACTCCAGGATTCTACCTCAGGTTTCTCCATAGTTCTGACATCCGTATTAAATTCAAAGGTAACGATCATATTCATTAGAAGTTTGAGTTTGATTTATTTAATAAGGGACAGCACATATTGATGAACATATATATTTAAATATGTAAGATTGTGGCCGAGGGCTAATTTCCATCTTTAGTTCCTTGTGTAGGTTGGATTGGATAACTTTATTCATCCCATATTCGGGAAATTTCGTTGTCACAGTAGCAAGAGGGTGAGGATGCAGAAATAGGAAAGGCATTTTAGACATAAATAGAAAGGTAATAAGTAAGTTAATAAATAAATACATGAATAAATATTATATATATATATATATATATATATATATATATATATATATATATATATATATATATATATATATATACATACATACACATACATATATATAAGCACATATATACATACACACATAGATGTACATGCATGCATACGGTAGGTCTTAACACAGCCATTTTTTTGTTAAAGAGCCTGACAGCTGATGGGAGGAAGGATATTTAAGATAAACAATGACACGTACTAGACACACGTAGCACAGTTTTAGACAGCGTTGTGATTGAAATTTTGTTCGCCCAATAGCCAGGCTTTAAGATGATTGGTCAAGAGGTTCAGACACAGGAGTTCACGTAGTTTAATTGGTATTGTGTTCCAGGTATGTGCTTTGCCTGAATGCATTCTTTTTGAAGGGAACTACACATTCACCTCTAGAGCCAGCCCTTGTTGATGTGTTGGAATTTTGAAAAAAAAATCCTTCATCTTTCCATCCACAGGTTAAAAACATCTTCACCTCTTCGTCTATATCCAATCACTACGTGGACTGTGACATTATTGCTTTTGGGTAAGTTCATCCAAGAAGGGTAAATGTGGACTTTTTTGTGGGGGTGGTTGGAGAGATCCAAATGGGGACTTTGTGGTTTGTTTTCTTAGAGATATGAACGGTGACGTGATGGCAACGTTCCGTCTGGTCTTTACGGTTTCCAAATTCCAGCAGTATACGGAACACTTCGTTCAGGACCTGCTGAGGGCAGGTCTCGTCTCAGCCATGAACGGAAATCCACTCCAGGTCCCGGAGTTTGGACACATCAAGGCTATCGTCTTACTGGGTAGGAAACAATAGTTATCTGTTTGCTCCCAGAAATGGGCCTCAGCTGTCCATTTTTTGGGGGGGGTGGGGTTGGGTCCTGGATACATTTCACATGGATATAATCATTTTACTTGCAGGGGCCAGTGGGAAGTCCTTCTACATTATTGGAGATGATATCCTGGGTGAGGGTGAGTGACCGATCCGTAGTATTTCTGGAATCAAATTTGGACTAGGGTTGGCCCGGTGGGCGAGCGGTTAGCCGCTCGGCCCCGCACAGCTGGGGTCGAGGGTTAGATCCCAGGTCCTCACTGTGTGGAGTTTGTGTGTTTTCCCCAGGACTGTGTAGGTTTTTTTTGGGTACTCGGGTTTCCTCCGAGATCCCAGAAACAGGCAGGGTAGGCTGGTTGAACACTCTAAATTGCCACTAGCTATGATTGGTTGTCCTTTGTCTCATTGGGCCCTGCGATTGGCTGGCCACCGATTCAGATGAGATGCGATACGATTTTTTTGAGTGATTTTTTTATAAAATAAAATCCAAAACAAAGAACAGACATGTCATTTTGAAAGGCATTTAAAGTTAAAAAAAAAATAGAATTGTGGCATCAACAGGCTAAAATATATTTATATTTATATATATATATATATATATATATATATATATATATATATATATATATATATATATATATATATATATATATATATATATATATATATATATATATATATATATATATATATATATATATATATATACCTATATATTTTTTTATACTAAAAACACTTTTTAAAATGTATATACACATTTTAAGAGGCCCGGCGGCTTGAGTGGTTAGCAGCCTCACAGCTCTGGTGTTTTGGGTTCAAATCCAGGTCACGTCCACCTGTGTGGGTTTCCTCCGGGTACTCCGTTTTCCTCCCACATACCAAAAACATGCATGGTAGGCTGATTGGACACTCTAAATTGCCCATAGTTATGATTGGTTGTCCTTTTTCTCCTTGTGTTCTCCGATTGGCTGGCCGCCAATTCAGGGTTTCCCCTGCCTCTGGCCCGAAATCAGCTGGGATAGGCTCCAGCACCCCCGCGACCCTAATGAGGATAAAGCAGTTCAGAAAATGAATGAATGAATGAATTACACATTTCTGGTAAGCCCGGCCAAACTATTTTTTAAAAACTGCTACTTATAGTCCGGAAAATGCAGTATGTCCAAAATAGATTTGCATGTCTAATTAGCGTGTCCATTAAAAATCTGTCTTTTCACCCTCATCTGCAGACGCTTGTCCCCAGAAGGCCTTCACATGTGACAATGGAGAATGCATAACGAAGTTAAACCCGGAGTGTGATTTTGTGACAGACTGCGCGGATGGATCTGATGAAACACGTTGCGGTAAAATTTCTCTCTAATGTTTTCTTTCTAATCTTTTTGGTAGTTTTTGTTGATTTTTTTTTTTATTTATTTTTTTTTAAAAAATTTTTACTCTTTAGCCTGTGGCATGCGTAGCGTCACAGGAAATCGCATCGTGGGTGGCGAAGATGCCCGACAAGGAGAGTTGCCATGGCAGGTTAGCCTCAGGCTACATGGACAGCACGAGTGTGGCGCGTCCATCATTAACGAACGGTGGCTCGTCAGTGCGGCCCACTGCTTTGAAATGTGGGTGACTCAAACTCAGTTTTTCATTAAAAAAAGTGATCACCACAAGTGAAAACGTGTACCCTGACATTGCGTAACATTTTTCAACAATGTGACAATCATTCATTTTCTGTACCGCTTATCCTCACAAGGGTCGTGAGGGGTGCTGGAGCATTTTTTTCCCCTTGAATTGCCTAAAAAAGACCAATTTTTTAATGTGAACCTAAAGTAGTATTTACTTAAAATGGTATAATCTTACAATTAATCTGTGGACTAAATCCAACACTGGTGGATGAGTGGTTAGCGCGCCGGTTCACAATTCTTGGGTCGAGGGTTCGATTCTAGGTCGGTCTTCACTGTGTGGAGTTTGCATGTTCTCCCCAGAGCTTGTGTGGGTTATCTCTGAGTATTCCCATTTCCTCTCACATCCCCAAAATGTGCACGGTAGGCTAATTTTATGCTAAATTGGCCCTAGCTGTGATTGGTTGTCCTTTGTCTCCTTGTGCCCCGTGATTGGTTGGCCTCCAATTCAGGGCGTCCCTTGTGTGGGGCCTGTAGTGAGCTGGGATAGGCTCCAGCACCCCCACACCCTTGTACGGTTCAGAAAATGAATGTATTTATCGCAGCTTTTGATTTACGTAGTCGTCCATTTTCTTTTAGCAATGTGCAATACTTCAAGGGGTTAAAAATCAAATGTAATGGCATTCATTTTGATTTCTTTCCAATTTCTAGCGCCAAAAACCCTAAAGAGTGGACAGCCCTGGTGGGGGCCAGTCTGGTGAGCGGGGAGGAGTCCGAGTCCAAAACGGTGAACATCAAAACGCTGACAGTTTCCCCCGACTACAACCCCACCACGACCGACTACGACGTGGCCGTGCTGGAGCTGGAGAGCCCCCTCACCTTCGGCCCCTTCGTCCAACCGGCTTGTCTGCCCGCCCCGTCTCACGTCTTCACTCCTGGCCAGAAGTGCGTGGTGTCCGGATGGGGGTCTCTGCACCAGTTTAATCGTGAGTTCAGACCTGCGTCGTGACAAAAACAACAAACGGCACATTAAATATGATAAACAACACCTAGAAATGACCTTCACGTGCAAGTAAATTTTAGAAATTAATGTTGACACAAAAACAATGACATTGTTTACGAACGCAGCATTTGGTGATGTCATTTATACCCAAGCACATAAAAAATGAATAGACTCGAACACAGGTTATTATAGATGTCTCATTTTGGAATACTAGCATTTGATTGGCTAAAATACAAACCGCGTTGACAAAATGTCTGCCCCATGTTGGGTGTCCACCGCTTTTGTTGATATTTTACTCCTCGTTCATATTATCATCGCTCATCTCTATCTTTTTATGCAGTTTTTCCACCTATACTCGACCCTAAAAAAGTTGTTTCAAAATAAAAGAAAATTTGGATTTATCAATCCACAACAGCATAGTTGGATTTGACTGAATTACAAATGATTTTGTGGTTACCCAATGAATGCATTAATTGGAATTCATTCATTCATTTATTTTACATACTGAAATTATCTTCACAAGAGGGGTGCTGGAGCCCTGAAATGGTGGCCAGCCAATCGCAGGGCACAAGAAATCAGACAACTAATCACGTTCACTCATAGTTAGGGACACTTTAGCTTACAATTACCCTAGCATGCATGTTTTTGGAATGTGGGAAGAAACCGGAGTACCCGGAGAAAACCCACGCAAGCCCGGGAAGAACATCCAAACTCCCCACTGGAATGTCCGGACCTGGGATCGAACGGTCAATCTCAGAACCACGAGTCCAACGTGCTAACCACTCTTGCACCATTTTTTTTCCATTTATTTTGAAGTGATTTTCTTTCTATTTCCAATTGAACTGTTTGCTCTCATCTCATTGCATGGTGTACAATGAAAATAAACAACATGCTATTTTGGATTCTGTTCTAAAAGTCAACGATGAAACTGTCTTCCAGCTAAGACACCCTCCAACCTGCAAAAAGCCGTGGTCAAGATCATCGACTCCAAGGTGTGCAGTAAATTACCCGTGTATAGAGGAGCAATCACGTCCAACATGATGTGTGCAGGATTCCTGCAAGGCAAGGTGGACTCCTGCCAGGTCAGTGGTCCTTACATATATTCATTCATTCATTCATTCATTTTCTGTATTGCATATCTACACAATGGTTGCGGGGGGTGCCGGAGCCTATCCCAGCTAAGTACGGAAACCCTGAATCGGCGGCCAGCCAATCGCAGGGCACAAGGAGACAAACAATCACTCATAGTTGTGGACATTTTAGCATACAATTAGCCTAGCATGCATGTTTTTGGGATGTGGGAGGAAAACTGGAGTACCTGGAGAAAACCCATGCAAGCCCGGGAAGAACATAACAAACTTTACACAGTGAGAACTGACCTGGGATCGAACCCATGACCTCAGGACTGTGAGGCCAGACGCGCTAACCACTTGCCCGTCGTGTTTACATATACCAACAACACCAACAAACAAAACTATTTATTTATTTATTACTTATTTATTGATTATTTATGTATTATTTATTATTATTATTATCATTTCTTGATTATTTATCTGTTTGTTTGTTGTTGTTATTTTTGCACTTCCCTACTTATGTTGTTGACTACTTATCAAGTCGACAATTTATTTATTCATTATTTATGAAATTGATTATTTTTTGTAATTTTTTATTGATTACTTATTTGTTTGTTGTTGGAATTTGTGCACTTTGTGGTGAAGCTTTAAATCTCTAATCTTATTTATTCATTTATTTATATATTTATTCATTTATTAACTTCTTTATTACCTATTTATTTATGCCTAAAATTTCTGTGTCTGTATTCTCACCCTCTTGCTACTGTGACAATGAAATTTCCTAAATACGGGATGAATAAAGTAATCTAATCTAATCTAATTATACTACTTGAATAATGACAATAAAAGGATTCGGTTTGATTTGATTCAATTCAATTTACTGGAAAATGAATTTGAGACTTTTTGTGCTGTATTTCCAGGGTGATTCTGGGGGTCCTTTGGTCTGCGAAGGGAGCCCAGGAAGGTTCTTCCTGGCCGGCGTGGTCAGTTGGGGTATTGGCTGTGCCCAAATTTACCGACCCGGCGTTTACTCGCGAGTCACCGAGCTCCGAAGCTGGATTCTTAGCCAGGCAGACCCCAGCTCGACCTACTATCACCCCAAGCATGACCTGGGGGCGTCGGCCTCAGCTCCATCCGCCAGTTCTCTAAAGACGCCGCTTCCCAGGACTTTGGCTTTGGACGTCCAACCTGCTCCGAAATTTTCAGGTATTCTCCAGATGAAAAAAATGAAATATTATTGCCCATAAATTTGACTTAAAACAAACTCTCCTTTTGTCTTTTAGTCCCCGACTGCAGTGGAAACTTTAAATGCAGTCCCACTTCATGCATCAGCAAATTCAATCCAGAATGTGACGGCATACCGGACTGCCCCAACCAGGCTGATGAGACAAACTGCAGTTAGTTGACATTTGAGTTTAAAACTCAATTGTGGGAAAACATTCATTGATTTTTTCCCCCTCCCAGACTGTGGTGAGCGTCCCGCGCTAGGCTCCAGTAGAATTGTGGGGGGCGTGGCAGCTCACAGGGGGGAGTGGCCTTGGATTGGAAGTCTTCAGTACCAGAGAGTCCACCATTGTGGCGCCACTCTTGTTCATCGCAAATGGTTACTGACTGCGGCGCACTGCTTCAAAAGGTGAGAAATTACACTATAATTTATTTCAGTTTATCTCTATTGTTTTTGGGTTAGGGTTATTGGCCCAAATTGAGTCAGTGCTTCTTTTTGCCATGTTATCTAAATCGCAGGCAGCTGGACTTTATTGTCTAGATCAGACCTGGGAAATTAATTCCACAAAGGGCCGCAGTGGGTAAAGGTTTTCGTTCCAAACCTTAAGAGGAAACATTTCCACCAATCTGGTGTCTTAGAAGTGCAATCAGTGGATTGCAGTCAGGTGCTTCTTGTTTCAGCAGAAATCTAATTAGTTAAACTGTCTGTGCTGGATCGGTTGGAACTAAAATCTAAACCCACAGCGGCCCACCAGGACCGGATTGGTCTAGATCACATGTGTCAAAGTGGCGGCCCGGGGGCCAAATCTGGCCCGCCGCATCATTTTGTGTGACCCGGGAAAGTAAATTATGAGTGCCGACTTTCTGTTTTAGGATCAAATTAAAATGAAGAGTATAGATGTATATTAAATTTCCTGATTCTCCCCCTTTTAAATCAATAATTGTAAATTTTTAATCCATTTTTTCTGTTTTTAGTTCAATAATCATTTTGTAAAATCTAAAACTATATTTAAAAAAAAGCTAAAATAAACATTGGTTTAGATCTATAAAAAACTGAATATTCAGGGCTTTCAATCCGGTTCTTTTAATCCATTTATAAAAAAATCTAAATATCATATCTAAAATGGTCCGGCCCATGTGAAATCAAGTTGACGTTAGCGCGGTTCGCGAACCAACCCGAGTCTGACACCCCTGGTCTAGATTGTTTGCATGTGGTCATAATGCTGTGGCCAAGGAGATCCTATCCTGTCCAATTATGGGCAGCAGGTGGGGACACCCTTAATTAGTTGAGACAAACAACAAATCATATGTAGGGGCAATTCCTAGTCTTCGACCGACCCAGAAAACCCAAGTAAAAACCATAAGATATAAATGCCGCATAGAAAGGTCAAATCCCAGTGGGATTTGAACTTTCAATCTCAGAACTGCGAGGCGGACAGGAAGACCACTTTCACCAGGTTGCCTCTTTTGAACAAATTGTCAACCAAAATACAAAACAAACACCAAAGCGAACTGTGAGGGTGACGTCGAGGACAACCCAAACGTACATTTTCTCTAGATTTCAATCTTAGTTAGTCGATTTTACGACACACAAAGTCGTCATACAGACCTGATACAGTCTTGGAGAATAGATTAATTTTTGGGGGACTTTCCTCTAACCACAGCGATGCCAGTCCCAGCCACTGGGCGGTAAGCTTGGGCTCTGTGCTGCGCTCCAGACAAGGGGCCATGGTTATTCCCATCGAGAGGGTCCTCATTCACCCGGATTTCAACGGCACTAGCATGGACTACGATGTGGCTCTTCTGGAGCTGCTTATTCCGGCTCCCGTGTCAGACACCATCCAACCCGTGTGTCTCCCCTCGCCAGCCCATCGCTTCTGGGAGGGTGCCGAGTGCTACATTTCAGGATGGGGATCCATGAGGGAAGGAGGTATGAGAGACTCCCCTTCCTCCCCAGAAAATATGTATCGTATTGGCCCGAATGTAAGACGAGCTCCTCTTTTTCAAGACTCAAGTTTAAAAAAATAAATCAAATTCAATTATTATACACAAAATAATGACAGTACATCTGAAACAAATGATTGTAACAATACAGTCGTACCTCTACTTACGAAATTATTTTTTTTCGTAACTTGAACATTTTTTGTAAGTAGGTGTACTTTACATGTAAATTATCTAATTTGTTCCACAGTCCTCACACAACTACCAATTAGACCCTTTAAAATTTGTCAGTGTCCCAATTTTGTATGAAAGATGTAAGAAAACACACCAAATATATATATATATATATATATATATATATATATATATATATATATATATATATATATAAATATATTTATTTATTTATATATATATATTTTTATATATTATTATATTTTTATATTACCTATTTGTTTTATTACTGGGAAAACACACTTTGTGGAGTAGCACCACAAATTTCGTTATACGCAGCTGTGTAGGATGACAATATAGGCTTTAATGCTGTTGATGAGAGAACATTATAAGAAAATTATTTATGAATGTCTTAAAATAAAACAAGGCATATGAAAATGTGCCCTACACCGCTGAAATATATTTTTATTCGTAACCTGAAACGTTCGTACCTAGAGGCATTCGTAAGTAGAGGAATGACTGTATATTCGAGAATAAAATCATGTTATTTTGCCTTATTGAAATCATGCAAAAAACTGTTTTTTTTTCAAGGTTCACTCACAAGCATGTTGCAAAAAGCCCCGGTGAGGACCATTGAACAAGCCAACTGCCAGGAGTCGTATGGAGAAAACTTGACACCTCACATGATGTGTGCTGGATACATGCAAGGGGGCAAAGACACTTGTTTGGTAAGATATCTTATGAAACGGTCTTATGAAATGGGATACGTGCGTTAAACAGGGGAGAAATTAAGCACATTTTTGTGCTACACTTTCTTCCCACATTGCAAAAACATTCATGCTAGGTTGGTTGAACACTCTGAATTGGCCTTAAGTCCGAGTGTGAGCGTGAATGGTTGTTTGTTTCATTGTGTCCTGTGATTGGCTGGCCGCTAATTCAGGGTGTCGCCAGCCTACTGCCCGAAATTGGCTTGGATAGGCTCCAGCACCCCTGCAAATTTGGTGAGGATAAACAGGATAGAAAATGAATACACGTACATATACAACATCACATTAAGTTTTTGAAATCTAAAGTCCTGATAATCTTTTAAAAAAATGAATTTAATGTATGCTTGTTTTGTTTAAATAACAATTAAATTGACAGGCTTGTCAACAAGAGTTTTTACATGTTTTTTTATTTGGTATTTCAATTATAATTGTGGGCAAGTAATTCTATTCATCATGAAAGAACTTAACTTATCTGCATTTTTTAATCAAACGTTAATACCCAGATTTGCTGTTGATTCAGTCTAGAAATCTTTATTTTTCCAGGGGGATTCCGGGGGTCCTCTAACCTGTCGTGAGGGCTCCGGCCTATGGTTCATCGCCGGGGTTACCAGCTGGGGACACGGATGCGGTCGAGTAGGTTTTCCAGGGATTTACACTCGTGTGACTTCTGTACGCAATTGGATATCCTCATACCTGCCCTTCTGACGCCAGTCAGGCTCAGGTAAAGCACCCCCCCGAACACCAAGTGGAGCCGCTGGCATTCTTTATTCAGTAGTTTTAAATCTCTCATCTCATCCATTTTCAGTCACAGCAGTATTTTGTGGCCTTGTGAGGTCACGGTGCTGTTTGCAACAATCTTTATGTAATTATCTCAGAAAACCTGTGGCTCATGAGCCATATGTGGCTCTTTTGATGGGTGTACATGCATCTATCCAAGAACAGAGATCCGGACGCACGAATAGGAACGTCATGTCCGCACGGTGGCGTTTTAATCTTTTTTTTCATTAGTCTTCTGCGCGCATACCCTCATTGATTAGCATTAGCGTAGCAACGTTGACAAAGGAATTCAGAGCCTTTTTGGACTTTAAAGGCGGTGAATGACTAAAAAAAGCGGAGGTTTTAATGTATTTTGATTTTTAAATTCTGAATTTGGCTCACAAGGAATAACGTTTGAAAATATGAATTGTTTATGGCTCTCTGTCAAATTAGCAATTAATTATGTTGCAAGATTATGATGACATCATTCTGGACAGGCACACGATCATCTACAAATGTTTAATGCAACCATTAAGTTCCAATAAAAATGTACATTTTTGGGGGATAAATTGAACAGCCACTATAATAGTTATATTATATAAGGTATTTAATGAGATTAAACGGCTGGAAATTTTCACGTGAGGTTGTATACAGTCCCAAAAATGAACACACCAGATAAAAAAAAAAGTTTAAATATGGCATCTGTATTCTGTTCTGATTCCTATTTATTTAAGGAAATCAAAAAGTGTTTTATGTACACTATGGAATACATTAAAGATCAGTTTAATACAATGTGGACGTCAATAGCAAGGTAACTTGCGGTACTCTTACACATATCGCAAATCAATCATTCATACAAGCTCCGCCCCCAAATATTGTTAACAAGAGCCAGAGTTGCAATGATTTTTAGGCACAAGCATTTTTTTCTCAATAAAAGATTATTTACTCATTTCTATTACTAAATTAAATGTAGTCCACACCATGATGGCTGCAGTTCTCAGGCTGGGCCGGCTTTTTCGAGGTATTGTGGGTAGAAAAATGGAAAAAAAATAGTTGTGCCTATGCAGGAAGGAAGAGGAAAAAAAAGATATCATGAGAAGGGATGAAAATTTACATCCGAGCTCGTTCTTTCTGTAATCTGGAATTATATGTTCGCGAAACAGTATTCCAGGCGTCCATATATCGGTCCATGCACATGGCGATGCATTTCTGTAAGGTAAATAAAAAAGAACAGGTTAATTAATAAAAATGGATTGACAGAAAAAATATTAAATACAATGGTTAGATGTTTTTTTTTTCTCTAATAAACTTTGGCTAAGAGAATATACCTGCTCGGAGTTGTCCAATGAACTTCCAGGTTTTCCTATGCACTTCTTAAAGCATTTGTCTGTCATTCTCTAAAAAAGGGGAACAAATATGACATAATAAATTATTTGCATTTTTACAGCCAATTGCAGTTAAAGTAGTTTTAACGATGGACTGAAAGGATCGCATATATTCAAATAAATGTAGAGGAATTAAAATTGATCTACGCTAAATAAATAAAAATCTTAATAAAATGCAAGTAAATAACGTTGAAGAATAAAAAAAAATACATTTAAAAAAGGTTATTGTACGCTTTTACACATTGGGTAAGCATTGCTACTCTCATTGCTTTTACCTGCAGGAGCTCTTGTGCGTTCGCCACCGCAATTTGGACTTTAACCTGCTCCATTATCGTTCCAGTGTCCATTTTACCACCTGCTCCGCCTGCCGAGAAGTCAGAACCGAAACCGTCCATACTGAAAGACGACTTATATAATATTTAAGTGGTGAAAAGGCCGCTTGTAAACACACGTGCGGATATAGCACTGAGAGTTTAGCTAACGGGGATCCCGGTGCCCTTGACAGCAACGGAAGTGGCGTGTGCATCACTTCCGGAATAAATTCGACAGATGGGAATTGTAGTTTTAGGGGGTCCGTAGCTGCTGAGGCATAAATATCCCACTAGATGGCAATACAGTTTCTCCAAATAAAGTGAATTGAATAGAATACTTTTATTGTTAATACTACAAGTTTAATGAGATTTAAATCTTCATAACGAAGTGCACAAATAACAACAACAAACAAAAAGACAAATAAATAAGTGATAAATACATAAGTAGCCACACAATAAGTAGTCAGTAGGGAAGTGCGCAAAAAACAAAAAGATAAATAATCAATAAATAAGTAGTCAACATAATAAATACACGAATAAGTGGTCACATAAAAAGGTAGGTATAAAACTGTATAAATATAAATACAGGTTAAGCGGCTCAAACTTGAGAAATTGATGACCAGCCTTGGGAATGTGGGAGGAAATCAGAGTACCTGGAGAAAACCCACGCAAGCTGCTGATCGCAGGGCACTGGGAGACAGAGGTCAACCAATCACTCGTACCTAAGGCCAATTTCGGGTCCAATCAGCCTACCATGCATGTTTTTGGAGTGTGGGAGGAAACCGGAGTACCCAGAGGAAACCCACGAAGCCCCAGGAAGAACTCCACACAGGTGGACCGACCCTGTATTTGAACTCACGACCCCAGAGCTGTGAGTCTGACATCGTAATTTCTCCTATTTTGACAGTACCTTCTGAAAATGTCGACCTAAGCAGAGATTCCTAAGAATATCTTTGGAAATGAGTTCAATGCGCCCGACAATTTCTTCAAAACAAAAATTTGCCGAAGAGCAAGCAACTCAAATAGAAAGCCACCGAAGCCAGCGTGTTGTTTTTAGTCTGGAGGCTGACCGTGAGGATGACCCCACCCTGGCCCCCCATAACCCTCCTTATGTTTCAGACAGTATGACCTCACTGAGCAGACCACCTGCCTCGGCTGCTGAGAAAACAAGTGTACAGTGAGTGTGCAGGCCAACAAAAGACTGACGGTTACTGTCGTCTAAACGTGCTCGCCAATGGGGATTGTTGCGATGCTGGGAGGGGGGTGTCGGGGAATAATCATGGGGGGTCCGATTAGTGGCGAGCCTGCCTCGGAGTAATTAAGGACCGGTTACTCAGTGAACAAACAAATGCACACCCCCAAAACACACATGTACGTATAGGATCAGTTGGGGCCTTAAGGTACAAGCCTTGAGGGGGGCGTGGTTTGAGTGCCCTAATATGATTATTAGATCATATTTTTTATTATAATTAAGAGTTCATTAAGTCGTACTAAGTTATTAGTCTGCTTTGGGGACGCTTTTGAGTGTAAAAACAGTGTGAGGATGGTGTAAATAGGCGTTAAATGAGAGACTTCAATGGGAGTTAAGGGTTTTTGGGGTTGGTTTGTTTAATGTGAGAGATTTGAAATGGAAGTTTAAAAAAATACCTTTTTCTTAAACTGTTGGCTTTTGAGAAACAGCAGCAGCAGTTTTTTTAATCTCAAAAAGCAGCTGCTGAGTGTCAGTGAACACAACGATGAAACCTGAGTAGCAGAAACAGCAGCCGAGCCCTGTAGTGTTAGGAGATTAGCTGTTAGCGGTTAGCTGTTCTGGTAAAAAAAAAAAGACCACCCCGACACGACTAGAAAAAAAAATACCGCCAAGATATTACGGTAATTAATTGATCCCTGAAAATGTGTGTTTCCATTCATTTATTTTCTGGACCGCGGGGGTGCTGAAGCCTATCCCAGCTGACTCCAGCCAATCACAGGGCACAAGGAGATGGACAAAAGATCACATTCATACCTAGGGGCAATTTAGCATACAATTAGCCTAGCATGCATGTTTTTTGGGCTATGGGAGGAAATTGGAGTACCCGGAGAAAACCCACGCAAGCCTGGGGAGACCATGAAAATTCTTCTTTGTAATATACTACCCTGTCAGACATGTTTGACTGTAATGAAAAATATACATTTCTTAAGTTACAAATTCTTAAAAATAGTCTTCAATCAATAATAGTGAAATAAAGATGAAGAATAACATTTATGAGCACATTCTTGTTGTTTAGTGTGTTGCCTTTTCTTTGGCTTTCGTGTGTTTTTGTGACAAAAGGGGATGTTATAGAGAATTGAAAACACAAAATGGGTTTTACTATGACAATAACAAAATCTGGGGATTCTTCAATTTTCATTTTTGTTGTAGAAATGTCAAATATTTGGAATAATTGTCTTGAAAAGTCAATTCTTGCTTAAATTAATTTCACTTTCTGCATTTACTGTACCTGCATTAATACATTGACACCTGAAATAAACATTTACAGTTGAGCGTTATTGATTTTTAATGTTAAAAAATGAAAGCACAAAATATGTGCATGTTGACATTGCATGCAAAAAAACATTCACAAAGCTCTCAGGTATTTCAATTCTTTGAAGAATGTGAGGAATTCCACTGCAGAAACAGTCCCGAGGTACACCAGGGTGCTTGAACCTGCCATCATATGATCATTTAAGACTTCTACTTATATGGCGTTAATTCTCTGTCATTTACAGAAACTGACAGTCATGTTATAATAATATCATATGAACCTGCACTTAATAATAATAATAATACATTAGTTTACACACTATGCACACGGTTCAATCATTCTTCTTCCCCACAGTGCCTAGCCGAAAAGTTTTTATAACTCTTTTTGGTCTTTTCTTGGCATTTATAAACTCAGTTATGTAATTGCTAACTCAGTTTCCTTTGTGAAATGCCATTGCCTGAAATAAAAGTAAACATAACATCTAACATGCAAAAATAAGACTTTGTTTGAATATTGACTGTATTAGGAGAACAGAAACTGTTATAATATCAATTCAAAAAGATATATGCATTAAAAATTCAAAAGGAATGAGTTCACAGTGCATAGATTAAGGGAACAGAATGTTTGTTTAAAGCATCTGGAAGATGCATTTTTACTCTGTTAGTTACTACTTTTGAATATTGTGGCTTGCCGCGACATCTGCTAGCCAGAAGTTGAGAACTGTGCTCTATTTGTTTACAGGCGTGTGGCTTTCTTGTCCTTTGCTTGATATACTTTGAGTTTTTTGGATGAGTGGAACAAAATCAGTGTGCATACAGTTACTGTGTGTGCATGCGGAATGTAATTGTTGGCGTGAATGGTGTGTAAGTGAGAAAAGTATGTCTTATTGTTATTATACTGGTAGAATGGGATTTAAAGCTTCACTACAAAGTGCACCAATAACAACAACAAACACACAGACAAATAAATAATCAATAAATAAGTATTCAACAATGTCAATAACTAGGGAAGTGCATAAATTACAATAACAACAATAAAGAAACTGATGAATAATCAAGAAATAATCATAATAAATGAATAATCAGTCAATAAGTGAGAAATAAATAAGTGGGTAGTTAACATAATAAATAAGTAGTAGTCAATATAGATAAGTAGTCAACATGGATAAGTGGTCACATGAATAAGTAGGTAGAAAAGTGAGTAAAGACTAAATAATCAATAAATAATAACAATAATCAAGAAATAAGAAATAATTTAAGTACTCATTATTAGTAATTATTAACAACAACAACAAAAAATAAAAATAAAATAAAACAATTTAAAAATAATAATAATTAAAAAATAAAATAAAAAAATAAAAAATATATACATATATTTTTACATTTTATTTAATGTTTTATTTTTATTATTTAAAAAAATATTTTGTTGTTGTTGTTAATAATTACTAATAATAAGTACTTAATTTATTTATTATTTCTTGTTATTGTTATTATTTATTGATTATTTAGTATATATATATATATATACATTTATATATATATATATATATCTATCTATATATATATATATATATATATATATATATATATATATATATATATATATATATATATATATATACACATTTATACTGTATATTTGCCAATCAATGGCATTATCATCTTGTGGTAACTTAAGTGGGTTGCTAAGAGTGAAACAAAGACAAGACACCCCCCCTACCAAGGCACCCCGGTCCTAAAATATGATTGGACGAGAGGAGCCGATGATGAAAACAAAGGGGGAGGAGTCAACCAGCACTACCGAATGCTGCCGTGTGCTCCTCCTCCACCTCATTTACTCACTGCAAGCCGTGGTGTTTAGCAAACTAGCTTCGGAACTTCTATTCGATATTACTACTCCAAATTTCGAGACAAATGGACGACAAGTCCCCCGAATGTTTACCTCACAGAATACTCTTCAATGGAGAAACTTGGTTCTCTTAAAGCGCGAGAAAGAACACGAGAAAGTTTGGAGTGAAAACTCCTCGGAAGCCGAACGAAAGAATCCGGAGAAACGTCGCTGCCATTCGGTCAAGGTAAGTTTGTGTGAACCGTGTTAACTTCACTTCCCCGCATATGAGACATTTTTTGTCGATTTTACCTTCCGTAAAACACGATCTCCTGAACGTAAATTCACTTTTTTTTCTACTGAGTGTGAGAGGGGGTGTTGTAACCCAATTGGATTTCACGCCGAGTCCGTCCACGCAAAGCCCGAACACAGTCGACTGAGATTCAAAAGACGACTTAATGTGATCCGGCGTGGAACAATAGATAGAATGGAGGCGAGTGGAGCTCAGTGCCATGCAGTTGATTATTGCTTTTTTGGCTTTGGGGCTGCTTTTGTAGCTACAATGAGCAGAAATGGCTTTAAACTCGTCAAATTAGGCCAATCTTTGATGGCTGCTTCAAACGGCCTCCATCAAGAATGTCAACCTCAACTTATACTTGAAGTTTATGCAGCTATCTTGTCAGTGTCTTGATACCGTTGAAGGTTGTTTTGTAGTCTTGACTTGCATGAATGCACAACTCTTTCATAATTGATGCCGTACAGTGGGGAACAAATTCACCAGACCACCGACTAAAACAAATCTAAAATATCAACAAACTCTGCAACTCTGACCATTTCTCTGCATCATGTTTTTTTTACATGATGGATATGCCCTTCTGGATAGTTATATGAACTTTTTGAAAGAAAATACTGTTATTAGAGAGTGGCCAAAATAGAATAAATAACACACTTGCATTTCAAAATAGAAAATGTGGTTAGTACAATGCCTTTTGGCATTGAGTTAAATTGTTTCTGTGCTTTTTGTCATTTTTCTTCAGGGACTTTGACTGGGTACCACACAGTCTTAGGTGTGTATGTGAGGACAATTGGCGTTGTATGCGGTGCATTGTCTGTCTAAATGAGGTGGTTTTGATAGGTCATATCTTACCGGTGATTCTAATGTGGACAATTAAGATGTCAATATTGTGTTTCTGAGGAGAAAAAGTTGTACTGGTAATTGAACGTTGCATAGTTGATAGAATTTGCTTCAGTTTGAAGTACTTAACTTTAAAAAAAAAATGATAAGAGGTTATGGTTGTCATTTTTTCTGTCTTTAGTTTTCTTTAGGCAGTGGCTCCTTAGCCGGTAACCGGTCAAATAGTCCCAGGGGCTATTTAGCCGGTAACCTATTATTTAACATTGAGTGAATAGGGGATTTTCTAAACCATTCAACCAATCTTATTTAAATTTGATGTGTTATTGCCAATTGATAGATTTTAACATTAGGTGAATAGGGATTAAATGACTATTATTTAGGCAGTGGCTCCGTAGCCGTAGTTTCTTACTATTTACCCCACACAGAATTCTTACCGGCTAAATAGCCATATGGGGCCATATAGGCTATTTGACCGGTTACCGGCTAAGGAGCCACTGTACTTTCTCTCGCATTCTAAAAAGACTATAGTCAGGTTAACTCATTTGTCAATATGTATGATTGCTAATGGTTGGGGTTTAATCCGGGCGGAGTAATTTTCTCTTACTATTAAGTTAGAAATTTTTGCTTAGAATTGGTAAGTGTGAGAATTTACTGAACTTGAATTTGCCTGCTTTAAAGAATTTCATGTTGCTATAGGGTGATATTTGATCTCCTATAACGTTTGATACATATACAGAAAGTGGTCCAATAAATTTTCCAAATTCTGCATATGCTAAGCTAAACAAAATTGGGGGAAACCCCCTCTGCTTGGCACAACATTTTTGGACGGATGTACATTATCATTATTAGCCTGTCACACTTGCACTAACACGTCTTCAAATGATCTAATATACTTTTGTAGCGTTCAGATGCTAATATACTTTTGTAGCGTTCAGATGCTAATATACTTTTGTAGCGTTCAGATGCTAATATACTTTTGTAGCGTTCAGATGCTAATATACTTTTCTAGCATTCAGAATACTTTTGTAGCGTTCAGATGCTAATATACTTTTGTAGCGTTCAGATGCTAATATACTTTTGTAGCGTTCAGATGCTAATATACTTTTGTAGCGTTCAGATGCTAATATACTTTTGTAGCGTTCAGATGCTGATATACTTTTGTAGCGTTCAGATGCTAATATACTTTTGTAGCGTTCAGATGCTGACGGTAACAATTGGTCACCTGCCGAAACCTAATGTACACCAATTGTACCCAAAAGGACAGAAATGGACTATAACTGTACTGATAACATAAACACGACTTCTATTTCACTTTTACGGCCACAATACCTTGTCCCTGGAATGCGTGCCTGTGATATACACTTTTGGTGTCCTTTAAAATTCACTTGACATACTTGGAAACAAGCCTGCACTATTTGTGTCCCAGGAAACGGGCTAACATTTACTACCTAGGAGCATAAAAATTAGCCCAGTTATCGGATACGGCAGAGAAATGGACTGTCGTCTATTTCTGACAGGTTTTAATACACTGCCTGCAGTTGGAGAGCCAGCAGGGTAATTCATTAGCTGTCACAGTGGTCGGCATTGAATCACAGCTCTGTAATGTTTATATGGGTGGAAAAATGTGATATACGAAGGCACACCGGTGTCATTAGTAACAGGGGTGTGTGTAAAGGCCAGTTGTTTGTACATTCTCACAGGTTTATTGATATTTTACAGGGAGTGCTCTATGGCGGCTTTTCTTTTAACTCCCTAAAGTCTAAAGTTCATATCCGTAGCAACACATCAAGCAGTTTTATGAGCGATAACATCCTGCTGTTAGCATGTGCTCTTTTTGTTTAATCATGAAATTGTCAAAGCTTGATCGTTACTTCTCAAGTTGGGAAGTTAGACGGTACACGTGTTCATATTAGAGCTGGGCGATATGACAAAAATTGTATCACGATAAAAGAAAATCATCAGTCTTTTGATAATTATCATAACTATTGCATCTTTTTGTTTCAAATTTGAAACTTCAAATTGTATTTACGAGGCATTTAAAAAAACGCCAAGGAGAATTGGGATCTTTTAGTGGATCGCCTTGGTGTTGTCCTGCATCTCATAATCGCTCATTTTGGCCTTCCTATTGTCCTTTTCCGTTCATGTTTGCTTCGTGTTAGCATCTATTGCTAACATGCTAAAAACACATTTCTTACTCATCCTCTTCTTCCCCCGAGCGTTGATCTGGAACTAGCGTTCATCTCCCAACAGCGCCCCCGTTCTCTGTGGTGGTCCGCTGGTGTAATTACAGTTTAAAATTATCAAATTTTTATCGAACGTTTTTATTGTTGATAAAAAATATTTCACGAAAATTATCTTTCTCGTTTTATCACTCAGCTCTAATTCATATAAGAAGTGTTTTTATAGGCAGCTATTTGGTGTAAGGTACTGAGGTGCATATGAATGGAACGCTCTGGTAAACGGTACAGCTGTGTGTGTAGTTTCTTCTCTTGGCTAATATTGCTAATTAATTTGTTTCTTTTTGTTCACTTTTCAGCTTCGAATTCATAATGTCTGTCAGTAGCCACGAAAATCGAAAGTCTCGCTCCAGCTCGGGCTCCATGAACATCCAACTGTACCACAAGACGTCGCATGCCGACAGCCTTCTGACCCAGCTAAACCTTCTTCGCAAGCGTAAAGTCTTCACAGACGTCGTCCTAAAAGCCGGCAACCGGTCCTTTCCCTGCCACCGGGCCGTCTTGGCCTCCTGTAGCCGGTACTTTGAGGCCATGTTCAACGGCGGACTGAGAGAGAGCCGCGATGCCGATGTCAACTTCCACGATTCTCTCCATCCGGAGGTGCTGGAGCTGTTGCTCGACTACGCCTACTCGGCTAGAATCATCATCAATGAGGAAAATGCAGAGTCCCTATTAGAGGCGGGCGATATGCTTCAGTTCCATGACATCAGGGATGCAGCCTCAGAGTTTCTAGAGAAGAACCTCCACCAGTCCAACTGTCTCGGAATGATGCTGCTGTCCGACGCCCATCAGTGCCAGAGATTGTACGAGTTGTCGTGGCGCATGTGTCTGGCGAACTTTGCCACCCTGTACAAAACGGAAGACTTCCTGAACCTTCCCAGGGACAAAGTGCGCGAGCTGACCCTCAGCGAGGAACTGGAGGTAGAGGACGAGAGCTTGGTGTACGAGGCCGTGATCGACTGGGTCAAGGCAGACATGGAGCAGAGACACAATGAGCTGCCGGAGCTTCTGCGCTGCGTTCGTCTGGCGCTTCTACCGGAGACGTATCTACTCAACAACGTGGCTTCGGAGGAACTGGTCATGTGTCACAAGGTGGGCCGAGAGATCGTGGAAGATGCCGTGCGCTGTAAGATGAGGATCCTCCAAAACGATGGCATCGTGACGGGATTCTGCGCCAGGCCCCGGAAAGTCAGCCAGGCTTTGCTGCTGCTCGGAGGACAAACCTTCATGTGTGACAAAGTCTACATGATTGACAACAAGACCAAAGAGATCACTCCAAAAACGGACATTCCGAGCCCCAGGAAGGAATGTAGCGCCTGCGCCATCGGTTGTAAGGTAAGCACATCGTAAAAGTGCGTCCTCTATTTTAAGTAGAGATGGGCGATAAAATGATAACGATAATTATCGTGAAATAAATTTTGGGAACAATAATATTAAAAACTTTAGATAAAAAATTGATCATTTTATACTGCAATTGCACCACCCGACCACCACAGAGAACGGGGGCGCTGTTGTGAGATGAACGCTAGATCCAGACCAACGCTCAGGAAAAGAAGAGGATGATGAGGAAATGTGATTTTAGCATTTTAGCAATAGAGGCTAAACAAAAAAGGACAATAACACGGCCAAGATGAGCGATTATGAGATGCAGGACAACACCATGCCGACCCACTAAAATATCCAAATTAATTCTGTTTTTTTAAGTGCCTCGTAAATACCTGTGCGCAAAGAGCAGCCTTTTTGAAAATGTCCTTAACCCACTGTCCTCATTTGAGGACAGCCTAAAAAGAGTAGCACTTAGAAATGAGATCTCGTCCTTGTGTTGCAGGTTTACGTTACCGGAGGGCGCGGTTCTGAAAATGGAGCCTCTAAAGACGTCTGGACCTACGACACCTTGCATGACGAGTGGTCCAAAGCGGCGCCCATGTTAGTCGCCAGATTCGGACACGGCTCGGCTGAGCTGGATCACATGCTTTACGTGGTTGGAGGACACACTTCGCTTGCAGGATCCTTTCCAGCCTCGCCGTCCGTCTCGCTCAAACAGGTGGAGCAGTACGACCCGCAGACCAATAAATGGGCACTGGTTGCGCCTCTCAGAGACGGTGTGAGCAACGCCGCTGTCGTTGGCGCTAAAAACAAGCTGTTCGCCTTTGGTGGAACCAGCGTCAACAGGGACAAATATCCCAAAGTTCAGTGCTTCGACCCCTGCCAGAACCGGTGGTCCGTTCCGGCGGCGTGCCCTCAGCTTTGGCGTTACACGGCGGCCGCCGTCGTCGGGAACCACGTCGTCGTGATCGGGGGCGACACAGAATTCTCGGCCAGCTCCGCCTACCGTTTCAACAGCGAGACGTACCAGTGGTCAAAGTTTGGCGACGTGACCGCCAAACGGATCAGTTGTCACGCGGTGGCATCGGGGAACAGACTCTATGTGGTCGGTGGCTACTTTGGGGCTCAAAGGTGTAAGACTCTGGACTGCTATGATCCATCTTCGGACTCTTGGGACAGCGTGACTAGTGTTCCCTACTCCCTCATTCCCACAGCGTTCGTCAGTACGTGGAAGTATCTGTCGGCTTAGAAGCGCCTGGATGCATTCGACTTTCTAAGGTGAGTACCCTATTAGTAACTCAAAAAAATTGTCTGAACCAAGGGTACGGCTTATATGCGCACAAATTAGACTTGACATGCACGAAACCGCAAAATGACAAAGATGAAATGCCATAACGCAAGACAATGTATGTATGTAATTTTGTTTCAAAATAGACAAAAGATAAACATAAAACGCTAAACAACATTTATTTTGACGTCTATGAATGAAATTCAAGAAAGAAAAAAACGTATCTTGCATAAAACGTGAAAAAACTCAATTACTGCAATTGCTCGCTCATGGCGCCGCCATTTTACCTAGGGATGACACACTTCCTGGTTGTACTGCTCACATGACTTCCTTTTTGAATTTGTCTACGTGCAGGCAACCCCCTTTAGGAATGTGCAATCCAGCAGACAATTCAGTATCTCAGAAATATTACGTGCGATGATTTTTCTCAAGGTTTTTTACTTCAAAGTAACACATTTGTACTCCCTATTAAAACCATGAATATGGAGGTGAAAATTGTGAATCAGGGGGCGGCTTATATGAGAGAAATCGTAAAATCTGCGATTTTAAGGGTGTGGTTTATACACGGAGGCGGAGAAAATACGGTATTTCTCGTCCCTACGACACCTCACGTGGACTCAGGTAAATCTCCGTTTGAACCGGACTAGGCCGGCTTCCAAACTCGCGTTGTTACAAGGGTTGCTACCGGTTACAGTTACACATTATCTAGCCGCTGTGGCGAGCGAGTGTTGGATAAACACGCTGGTCCGCAGAGCTGGAGGAATGTCAGCGGCGTTGCTAATTACAGAGCCCAGCGCCGCGATACAGGGCCTCTGTCATTGGATCAGGCCCGTGCTTGTAGCGCTAGGTAGATGAATGGGCTGGCGAATGCGCTCGGTTAGGAGGGAGGACCAGATATTTTGTGGGTTACGGGAGTTGAACGTTGCGGTACAACGGTAGGGGCGTTTGAGTTAATAGGAATAACGACAATTCATCTCTTGTAGTGGTCTTGAGTTTTGGCTGGTCCTGGAGATCCTCCACTGAAGTCAGAGTTCTAATTCAAGTAATGTGTAATTCGCCAGGGTCACGTAAAACAGCAGCGACTTTAAAAAAAATGGCTGGAGGTTGTTTTGATTGTTCATCTTAGTTGAAAGTAAAGTACCGCATGTTTTATTATAACAAGAACCATCATATTGGAACATTTTATTTCCATTTCAATCCTTAAGCTCATACTTTTTCCCCTTTAAAAAAAATCCAAATTTGAAAGCTTGTGTATATAAAAAAAGCTTTGATCCTCCTCTGTAGATTGTGTAAATAACAATTCCGTCTCGGGGCCGTCCTTCCTATAGCCATGTTATTTTCACTTTGACAGATCGTTTTCGGGGACTTGACAACAACCGCATTTTTTGGTAAACAACAGTGTAACTTCCATATGGGTGTGTTGCGCCATGCCAAGACGGTGACGTATAGCTTTTACAGAACTGGCTGTGATGTGAGCTGGGGTAAAGGGTGGAGGTTGGGGGGTGGGGTTGGGGGGCATAGCATGACTGCTGCTGGGGACCACTGTCTCTGTGGCACGCATTATGGTTTTTTGGGGGCACGGATGGCGACACACAGGCTGGGTGAGGGAAGATCAAAGCGCCGCATCCCTCCGCAGTTACCGTGGCGACCGCCCCACAGCCTTTACATTTAATTACAGTTGAGTGGGGGGAGGGGCAGATTTGTGAAATGGCCACTTGTTGAAACGGGAGGAGAGTTTTAGCAATGGATGTGTGTAATAGTCTCTTTCTGTATATACAGTCACGCCTCTATTTACAAATGTTTTAGGTATTAATTTTCACTTACAAGGCTTTTTTTATGCAAATGAATGCCTCGAGATACTCATTGTTTGTGTTTCTTACATCTTTCTTAGAAAATTGGGACATTCTGACTAATTTAAAAGGGTTTAGTTGGTAGTTGTGTGAGGACTGAAACAAATTTAAGAATTTACATATAAAGTACACACCTATTTACGATATTTTCAAGTTACGAAGAAAGTCTTGGAACCAATGAATTTCGTAAGTAGAGGTACGACTGTATTGTTACAATCATTTGTTTAAGATGCACTGTCATTATTTTGTGTATAATAATTGAATTTGGTCTTATTTTTTTAAACTTGAGCCTTGAAAGAGGAGGTCGTCTTATATTCGGGCGATACGTATTTTTTAACGAAGAAAGTTCTGGAACCAATTCATTTCATGAGTAGAGGTATGACTGCATACGCGTGGCAAATTTACTCTGCACAGGAGTTGCAAGTGCGGTACAAGTCAAACCAGAAGCCAAGCTATATTTTGACTGCTTCGGAGGCAGAGACTAATGCCTGCCTAAAAATACTTAGCTCCAGAGGCTGTCAACGTTCAGCTGGGGTCAGAGAGGAAGAATAATTGTGTGGCTGTAGCTCGTGCATGCGTTTCATTTCATGTTTTTATGGCAAGGTCGAAAACCTCCACTCAGCTGTTTAAGTACTGTATTTGCGCTTTCATGTAGTGCCAAGAGACAATGTAGACATTTATTTAGGCACACAGTTGAAAAGGTAAATGCAGGTACATTGCACACAGCAATTAATAACTGAAAACGAATGTAGAGTGTATAAAGTTAGCTGTCTGTGTTTGACAAAGTAAAATTTCAAAACAAGGTTTAGGGTGAAAGTTTTTTTCTCGAAATGCTGAAACTGGCCATGTGAAAAAAACAAAGGAAATTCTTGAGAGGACAATGGGAACATGACTCACAGCAAAAACAACCACGAAGGGCCGTCTTGTTCTCAACCAGAGTGTAATTCGTACTACAATGTCGATATGTCAGAGTAGCTGAGCTAAATAGTCATTTATCTGTACAATTTTAACTCACTGGCTACTTGTCACGCCAATAAAAGATTGATTGACATCAAAAATCCTATTTCATAGTAGGTAAAGAGAATTTTTAGATTTTAAGCCTTTTTCTTAGTAGAGTTTACCAGAAACGCGTACAAAAATAAAGATCAATATGATGTCATTTTCTTATGCTTTTCAAATAGTTAATTTTTTTCTTTAGTTAATTCTAACAAGGAAATAAATGCAAAAACAACCAGCAAATCAACTATTACTCACGTTTGGCTTTTAGCTAACACTGTTTGAACCAATTGACGTGTCATTGAAAAGAAAGTAACTTTCAAAATAATGGAACAGTTTGACAACGTGCAAAATGCTTATTTAAAACTTGACGTTACATTTCAAAATAATTCCTCACAATAAGTTAAAATGGCGAGCCAAAAACAAAAAATTATAAAAAAAAATTGTAACCTGAAACGTTCGTACCTAGAGGCATTCATAAGTAGAGGTAACTTAAAATTTTCATTTTTTTTTCATGTAAATTGCTGGAAAAAAAGATTGCCTGATGTCCCTTTTTTAAGTTTTGATTGAAAATGCCTATTTAGTAGTTTGATTAAAAACTAGCATAGTAAAGAGCGGATGATTGATATTATTTGACATCTCTATTGAACGGACCATACTTTGTTCGTTGTTATTGGCACCTAACGAGTTAATTTAATTTGACAAAAACCTCCCAAATAACCGTTATCTACACTTTGACCTTCAGTCCATCACCCAAATCACAAACAAAAGGCTGACTTTAACGTCTCCAACTAAAACCCACGTCATGGACGACACCTGGCGAGGCCACGGGTCGCTCGGGAGGGGGTTGTCGGCGAGCTAGCGCCGTCCCGGGACAGCTGCCGTAAATTGGAAAGGTCTCCTTGGGATCACGGGGGCGGAGCCTGGGGGCCCCCCTGCTCGCTCAATACTAATGTTTTATTAATGCCTGGCCGCCAGGGCCGCCAGGAGCCCCCTAGCCAATTGCATCGGCGTACAACAAACGCAGTTAGCAGCACGTGCGCACACACTTGGCGTCCGGTCTCTTGAGTAATCAATCTCCCCATTTGCATAACTCTAATAGCCTTTTTATTGGCGCTTTCTCCGAGCGAAACGTAAAAGAAAGGGAGAGCGGAGAAGGTGCTTCAAATGACTGAATAAATCGCCCACGCTAATTTGATTAGGCCCTTCAAAAAGCGACGAGCCATCATATAGTTACAGGGGCCTCTTGGCGGGGGCCAGCTGGCATGAGCCAAAGTATGCCCGCGCTTGCTAATTAATCTCCAATTGCATGGCATTTGCGCCTCTGAAGTGGCACCGAAGTGGCACGGTTTGGGTTATAGGGACCCTCTTTGTTCCAGCCTTTTAACGTAAGGATGCCTAATTATCCTCTGCAGCTGCACCAAGACGCTCTTTAGAGAACGGACAATGCTAGCGCCACGTAAAGGCTTCGAATATAGCGGAATGCTAGCTGGACGTTAGTAAACATGGCACGGCGACGTGTATTAAAAAAGAGAAAAAAAACTAGAAAAACATGCAAACTTTACGCATACTCTCGCTACCGTGACTGTGTGAACCACTACACACGGCGCTGCCCGTTAACCCCTTTATAGCACATGTGTCAAAGTGGCGGCACGGGGGCCAAATCTGGCCCGCCGCATCATTTTGTGTGGCCCGGGAAAGTAAATCATGAGCGCCGACTTTCAGTTTTAGGATCAAATTAAAATGAAGAGTATAGATGTATATTACATTTCCTGATTTTCCCCCTTTTAAATCAATAATTGTAATTTTTTAATCCATTTTTATCTGTGTTTTTAGTTCAAAAATCATTTTGTAAAATCTAAAAATATATTTAAAAAAGCTAAAATAAACATTGTTTTAGATCTATAAAAAACGGAATATTCAGGGCTTTTAATCCAGTTCTTTTAATCCATTTATTTAAAAACATCTAAATATTATATCTAAAATTGTCCGCCCAACATGAAATTGAGTTGACGTTAACGCGGCCCCCGAACCAACCCGAGTCTGACAACCTTGCTTTATAGCGTAATGAACTTGTTTACATATTAGGGTCACATAGGCCACAATATTAACATTAAAGTTGATTTAATTTTTAGAATTTCACAGTTTTTAACTCGATGTGAATTCTCGAGTGCAATTAACAGCAGGGCACGTCCAATCCATTTTGATTGGGAGGCCTGGCAGCAATCGTTCATTTGTCAGCGTCTTCCAGTCGAAACGGATTGGACGTCCAGCGTCGTCAAAGGGATCCAATGAGTTAAACGCGTGCCCTATCAAGGATTCAAACTACCTGAAAATGACAAAACGTTACATGCATGAACATAATTAAATGCATTCTTGAGGAGTGTTGGCAATTCCACACACTTCAAAAACAAGTTTCTACAGGCAAGGTTTTTTTTGTCTAGATTAGACTTGAACTACTTCCCCTAATAAGCCTAAGAAGTTAGATAATGCTTTTAATTCTAATTAGCTTTCCATTTAGCAGGGTTCACCTCAGCGTGTACTTGGAGAGATCGGAGAGGTCATTCGGATTGTCTTTGGCAGGGGAAAAAAAATAGCGTATGCTAGCGCATAGCATAGGTAAGACATTGAGTTTGATTTATTTGATAAAGGGACGGAACATATCAATGAACATATCATAGTTAATGACCATATACAGTGGTACCTCGACATACGAGCAATTTGAGATACGAGTAAAATTTTGAGCAGATATTCATCTTGAGATACGAGACAAATTTTGATATACGAGCAGATGGCGGACGCGAGATGCTGCTGATAAGAACATCTTGAGCACTGTCTTTCTGTTCGCAACTCCCCCTTTGTAATGTCTCTGCGAGCACTGGGCGGAGCGTTGCATTTTTTTCAGTGTTTTTTTTTCCCGTTAGTCAGTGCGAATGGCGGAGCTTGTTCGCTAATACGAGAGGAGTATATAGTACTTCTCGTTGGCAAGTGGTCATGCATTATCAAATTGTGAGGACATTTGTGTGCATCATTTTGGGAATATTTTGAAGGGAATACAAAAGCAAACAACCCTCAATAGGTTGCATCTGAAAGTCAGGGTGGAGGCGGGGCAAATAGAGCCAACCCAGGAGAAGAAAGCTATCAAAATTTCAAACAAAATTAGAATTAATTTTAGTGTTCGGTTAGATTAAATTTATTTTTGAGTGTCCGCATCATAATCCAAGGTGATTTAAATTTGTTTATGTTATGTTACAAGCGCATTGCCGTGCAAAAAGTCTCTCTCCCCTCCGCGAAATCCGTCTAATTTTAGTACTATTAAACCACTAGTTATTTGTTACTTTGTTAATAGATGGCGAATTAGAACAAATAAAAATATTTTATAATCCAATATCCTATTTTGGATTTTTTTTAGAGGGTTGGAACGAATTAATTCAATTTTAGTTCATTTCTATGGGAAACGCTCGTTTGAGTTACGAGAAAATCGACATACAAGCTCAGTCTTGGAACGCATTAAGCTCGTATCTCGAGGTACCACTGTATATGTAAATATGTAAGATCTTTCTGAAGGGAACTGCATAGTCGTGTGCGGTCGATTGGTCGCCGGTCTTTTGGTCGCGCGACAACGGGCGACCAAAAGACCGACGACAAAACAAGGTAAAACAACACGGTCTACGCATCATTAAAAGCCAACAATGGCCATGAGCAGTTTCACTGAGCCGACGTGTGAGTGTATAAGAGTTCGTATGTACATGCGTTGTCCCTTTAAGAAGCGACGTCCGTCAGGGTCTTAACAAGTTCTCCAACAAAAAACAATAAAAGTCCGGGAAATTTGGAACTTTTCTTTAGCCTAATAATTACTAGGGCATTAAGTATGACTAAATAGTCATTCGCAGTTTGTATTTAGGGAATTTGAGCAACGATTTAAATGGGAATTATCACTTACCTTCCGGCCGACCAAAAGACCGGCGACCAAAAGACCGGCGACCAATCGACCGTGTACCCTACACAGTCACCTCTAGAGCCAGCCGCGAATGGTGGATCGACTTAGTAAAAATTTGAGCTATTAAGTCGTCACTCAATAAAGTGAAAACAGGCTTGTTCCTGTCTCCACATTGTTGTGGTCGGAAAAATTTCAGACAGCTGCATAGTAGTGAAAGTTAATTTTAAAAGAGCCGTGGCTCTTGTTATTAAAAAGTAATGATGGTCGTCACTCAGTGAAGTACTAAGCGGTGAGAAGCAGCTTTGTCATCATCAAGATTAAACGTGCCGTGAAAGCCATGGAGAGAAGCGGGGTGCCGTGGTTTTGCCATTTTTCAAGTCATTTTCACCGTAAATATTTTGGTATCTGTACGCTACTGGAATGTTTACCGCCCTTTACTTCTATTTCCTACATCAAACACAGGAATGCTATTTGTTTAGTCAGTCGGGCAATGGCATAATTATGGCCGGTTGCAAGCAACCCAACAGGAAGTAACCAGGTGCCTTGTCCGTTTTTTTGTTTGGAAGTAGGTCAGAGGTCGACCAATCGGGTTTCTCACCTTTGCCCAAAAGCTGAGGTTTGACTTTTACTGAAAAAAAATAGGAGCCGCTTTGAAAATTGTCAATAAGCGATTCACTTTCGCTCGGACTTGTTTCGTCATTTGGACAAACCGAGCGTGGTTAAACGGGTCGAGATGAGAGCGAGCGAGCACTCATCCGATGACAAACGATGATAATTAGGGGTAAACATGGCGTTCCTCCAAATATCCAGTGGAACATTCCTTCTTAACTGCAGGGCCCGGAACTATCTGCGGTGGCAGCTGGAGATCGGAGCTGCCAAAACGTTTAACAAGAGTTGTGAAAATGGTGCTCAAGTGCTGAAGGAATGTTAGGACGGATCCAGAAGGATCCTTTTATGGAGAAGAAGCACTTGCTTTGGAGATAGTGATTGTGTTCAAGATCAAAAGATTTGCAGATCAATATTTTTCACTCGATTGCGATCTAGATCAGGGATGGGCAAACTGGTCCTCGAGGGCTGTTGTGGTACATGTTTTTGTTCCAATTTATATAGCACAAACAGTTTAACCAATGAGATTTCTGCAGAATACAAGAAGCACCTGAGTGCACTTGTAGGACACCAGATTGGTGAAAAGGTGTCCTTTTTATGGGTTGGAATGAAAACCTGCACCCACTGCGGCCCTTTGTGGAATAGTTTGATGAGTAAGCCTTTTTTCTTAAAAAACGACCATGTATAGTAAGGCTTTTTTCTTTAAAAAAAATTACCATGTATAGTAAGGCTTATTTCTTAAAAACGACCATGTATAGTAAGGCGTTTATTTCTTAAAAAACGACATAGTATAGTAAGGCTTTTTTTGCTTAATAAACGACATAGTATAGTAAGGCTGTTTTCTTTATAAAAAAAAACGACATAGTATATATACTAAGGCTTTGTTTCTTTAAAAAACGACATAGTATAGTAAGGCTTTTTTCTTAAAACACAACATAGTATAGTAAGGCTTTTTTTCTTAAAAAACGACCATGTACAGTAAGGCTATTATTTCTTTAAAAAATGACCATGTACAGTAAGGCTTTTTTTCTTAAAAAACGACATAGTATAGTAAGGCTTTTTTCTTAAAAAACCACATAGTATACTAAGGCTTTTTTTCTTGAAAAAACGACATAGTATAGTAAGGCTTTTTTTCTTAAAACACGACATAGTACAGTAAGGCTTTTTTTCTTAAAAACGACCATGTACAGTAAGGCTTTTATTTCTTAAAATATGAACATGTACAGTAAGGCTTTTTTTCTTAAAAAACGACATAGTATAGTAAGGCTTTTTTTCTTAAAACACGACATAGTATAGTAAGGCTTTTTTTCTTAAAACACGACATAGTATAGTAAGGCTTTTTCTTAAAAACGACCATGTACAGTAAGGCTTTTATTTCTTAAAATATGAACATGTACAGTAAGGCTTTTTTTCTTAAAAAACGACATAGTATAGTACGGCTTTTTTTCTTAAAACACGACATAGTATAGTAAGGCTTTTTTTCTTAAAAACGACCATGTACAGTAAGGCTTTTTTCTTTAAAAAAACGACATAGTATAGTAAGGCTTTTTTTCTTATAAAAACGACATAGTATAGTAAAGCTTTTTTTCTTAAAAAACGACAGTATAGTAAGGCTTTTTTTTCTTAAAAAACGACAGTATAGTAAGGCTTTTTTCTTAAAAAAACGACATAGTATAGTAAGGCTTTTTTTCTTAAAAAAAACGACATAGTATAGTAAGGCTTTTTTTCTTAAAAAAAGACCTTTTATTTCTTAAAATATGAACATGTACAGTAAGGCTTTTTTTCTTAAAAAATGACATAGTAAGGCTTTTTTTCTTAAAAAACGACATAGAATAGTAAGGCTTTTTTTCTTAAAACACGACATAGTATAGTAAGGCTTTTTTTCTTAAAACACGACATAGTATAGTAAGGCTTTTTTTCTTAAAAAACGACATAGAATAGTAAGGCTTTTTTTCTTAAAACACGACATAGTATAGTAAGGCTTTTTTTTTCTTAAAACACGACATAGTATAGTAAGGCTTTTTTTCTTAAAACACGACATAGTATAGTAAGGCTTTTTTTCTTAAAACACGACATAGTATAGTAGGGTTTTTTTTTCTTAAAAAACGACCATGTACAGTAAGGCTTTTATTTCTTTAAAAAAACACCATATACAGTAAGGCTTTTATTCTTAAAAAACGACATAGTATAATAAGGCTTTTTTGCTTAATAAACGACATAGTATAGTAAGGCTGTTTTCTTTATAAAAAAAGACAGTATATATACTAAGGCTATGTTTCTTTAAAAAACGACATAGTATATATACTAAGGCTTTGTTACTTTAAAAAACGACATAGTATAGTAAGGCTTTTTTTCTTAAAAAACGACCATGTACAGTAAGGCTATTATTTCTTAAAAAATGACATAGTATAGTAAGGCTTTTTCTTAAAAAATCGACATAGTATAGTAAGGCCTTTTTTTTTTCTTAAAAACGACATAGTATAGTAAGGCTTTTTTTTCTTAAAAAACGACCATGTACAGTAAGGCTATTATTTCTTTAAAAAAATGACCATGTACAGTAAGGCTTTTTTTCTTAAAAAAACGACATAGTATAGCAAGGCTTTTTTTTCTTGAAAAACTACCTAGTATAGTAAGGCTTTTTTCTTAAAAAACGACATAGTATAGTAAGGCTTTTTTTTCTTTAAAAAACGACATAGTATAGTAAGGCTTTTTTTTTCTTAAAAACGACATAGTATAGTAAGGCTTTTTTTCTTAAAAAACGACATAGTATAGTAAGGTTTTTTTCTTATAAAAACGACATAGTATAGAAAGGCTTTTTTTTCTTAAAAAACGACAGTATAGTAAGGCTTTTTTACTTAAAAACGACATAGTATATGTTAGGTTTATCCAATGTTAGGTTTATCCTTAGGTATTTCCAAATTCAGCTTTCAATAAAAAAGGCATCTGTAGTCACATCACCATTTAATTATTGCAAGAAGAGAATACATCCACCCGCTCGTCCGGTCAAGATTGTTCTGTCGAGCGGCATTATGTCCTGCCCATTTAAGGCCTCAAATCAAAACAATTACAAGGTTATCGATTCGATCCAATTGCGTAAGCAAGAAACAAAACAATTCCATATCAAGCAAACCTAGCGTCACAAATTAAAACAATATGCGAGTAATCCCGGAGGTTGACTGATAGCCATCCGCTGAACCAACAACAATTTAAGCGTCCTTCACAGATCTTCATTGCGAACTTGCATCTGGGGAAAGGGTTGAGGCGTATCTTCCAGTAATCAGTCCTCGGAGCAAGGACTCAGTGTATCGTTAAGTCATTGCGAACTTGTATCTCAAGCTGGAGCCAGCTGTCCTGGAGAGCGACCTTGGAGTAAGCGTTTGTCTTCGTTGAAAGCACATATTAATTCTATCTCATGTATATTATAAGGCTTTATATTCATTGCAAACACATTTATAATAATGATTACTCCAACAGTATAGTAAGGCTTTTTTTCTTAAAAAACGACATAGTATAGTAAGGCTTTTTTTCTTTAAAAACGACATAGTATAGTAAGGCTTTTTTCTTAAAAAAACGACATAGTATAGTAAGGCTTTTTTTCTTAAAACACGACATCGTACAGTAAGGCTTTTTTTCTTAAAACACGACATAGTATAGTAAGGCTTTTTTTTCTTAAAACCCAACATAGTATAGTAAGGCTTTTTTTCTTAAAACACGACATAGTACAGTAAGGCTTTTTTTCTTAAAACACGACATAGTATAGTAAGGCTTTTTTTCCTTAAAACACGACATAGTATAGTAAGGCTTTTTTTCTTAAAACACGACCATGTACAGTAAGGCTTTTATTTCTTAAAATATGAACATGTACAGTAAGGCTTTTTTTCTTAAAACACGACGTAGTATAGTAAGGCTTTTTTTCTTAAAACACGACATAGTATAGTAAGGCTTTTTTTCTTAAAAACGACCATGTACAGTAAGGCAATTATTTCTTTAAAAAAATGACCATGTACAGTAAGGGCTTTTTTTCTTGAAAAACGACATAGTATAGTAAGGCTTTTTTCTTAAAAAACGACATAGTATACTAAGGCTTTTTTTCTTTAAAAAACGACATAGTATAGTAAGGCTTTTTTTCTTTAAAAAACGACATAGTATAGTAAGGCTTTTTTTCTTAAAACACGACATAGTATAGTAAGGCATTTTTTCTTAAAAAACGACATAGTATACTAAGGCTTTTTTTCTTTAAAAAACGACATAGTATAGTAAGGCTTTTTTTCTTAAAACACGACATAGTATAGTAAGGCTTTTTTTCTTAAAACACGACATAGTATAGTAAGGCATTTTTTCTTAAAACACGACATAGTATAGTAAGGCTTTTTTTCTTAAAACACGACATAGTATAGTAAGGCTTTTTTTTTTTAAAAAACGACCATGTACAGTAAGGCTTTTATTTCTTAAAAAACGACATAGTATAGTAAGGCTTTTTTTCTTAAAACACGACATAGTATAGTAAGGCTTTTTTTCTTAAAACACGACATAGTATAGTAAGGCTTTTTTTCTTAAAACACGACATAGTATAGTAAGGCTTTTTTTCTTAAAACACGACATAGTATAGTAAGGCTTTTTTTCTTAAAACACGACATAGTACAGTAAGGTTTTTTTTCTTAAAAAACGACCATGTACAGTAAGGCTTTTATTTCTTAAAAAAAACACCATGTACAGTAAGGCTTTTATTCTTAAAAAACGACATAGTATAATAAGGCTTTTTTGCTTAATAAACGACATAGTATAGTAAGGCTGTTTTCTTTATAAAGAAAGACATAGTATATATACTAAGGCTTTGTTTCTTTAAAAAACGACATAGTATAGTAAGGCTTTTTTTTCTTAAAAAACGACCATGTACAGTAAGGCTATTATTTCTTTAAAAAAATGACCATGTACAGTAAGGCTTTTTTTCTTAAAAAATGACATAGTATAGTAAGGCTTTTTCTTAAAAAATCGACATGGTATAGTAAGGCTTTTTCTTAAAAAATCGACATAGTATAGTAAGGCCTTTTTTTTCTTAAAAACGACATAGTATAGTAAGGCTTTTTTTTTCTTAAAAACGACATAGTATAGTAAGGCTTTTTTTCTTATAAAAACGACATAGTATAGTAAGGCTTTTTTATTTAAAAAACTACATAGTATAGCAAGGCTTTTTTTCTTAAAAAACGACATAGTATAGTAAGGCTTTTTTTCTTAAACGACATAGTATAGTAAGGCTTTTCTTAAAAAACGACATAGTATAGTAAGGCTTTTTCTCTCTTAAAAAACGACATAGTATAGTAAGGCTTTTTTTCTTAAAAAAACGACATAGTATAGTAAGGCTTTTTTTAAAAAAATAACGACATAGTATAGTAAGGCTTTTTTCTTATAAAAACGACATAGTATAGTAAAGCTTTTTTTCTTAAAAAACGACATAGTATAGTAAGGCTTTTTTTCTTAAAAAACGACATAGTATAGTAAGGCTTTTTTCTTAAAAAAATGACATAGTATAGTAAGGCTTTTTTTCTTAAAAAAACGACATAGTATAGTAAGGCTTTTTTTCTCTTGAAAAACGACAAAGTATAGTAAGGCTTTTTTTCTTAAAAAACGACATAGTATAGTAAGGCTTTTTTCTAAAAAAAAAACCGACATAGTATAGTAAGGCTTTAAAAAAAAAAACGACATAGTATAGTAAGGCTTTTTTCTTATAAAAACGACATCGTATAGTAAGGCTTTTTCCTTAAAAAAAACGACATAGTATAGTAAAGCTTTTTTTCTTAAAAAACGACATAGTATAGTAAGGCTTCTTTTTCTTAAAAAACGACATAGTATAGTAAGGCTTTTTTCTTAAAAAAATCGACATAGTATAGTAAGGCTTAAAAAAAACACGACATAGTATAGTAAGGCTTTTTTCTTATAAAAACGACATAGTATAGTAAGGCTTTTTTCTTAAAAAAAACGACATAGTATAGTAAAGCTTTTTTTCTTAAAAAACGACATAGTATAGTAAGGCTTTTTTTTCTTAAAAAACGACATAGTATAGTAAGGCTTTTTTCTTTAAAAAATCGACATAGTATAGTAAGGCCTTTTTTTTCTTAAAAACGACATAGTATAGTAAGGCTTTTTTTTCTTAAACGACATAGTATAGTAAGGCTTTTTTTCTTAAAAAACGACATAGTATAGTAAGGCTTTTTTTCTTAAAAAACGACATAGTATAGTAAGGCTTTTTTTTCTTAAAAACGACATAGCATAGTAAGGCTTTTTTCTTACTAAACGACATAGTATAGTAAAGCTTTTTTTCTTAAAAAACGACATAGTATAGTAAGGCTTTTTTTTCTTAAAAAACGACATAGTATAGTAAGGTTTTTTTCTTAAAAAAACGACATAGTATAGTAAGGCTTTTTAAAAAAAAAACGACATAGTATAGTAAGGCTTTTTTTCTCTTAAAATGACATAGTATAGTGAGTTTTTTTTTCTTAAAAAAACTACATAGTATAGTAAGGCTTTTTTTTCTTAAAAAACGACATAGTATAGTAAGGCTTTTTTCTTAAAAAAATCGACATAGTATAGTAAGGCCTTTTTTTTCTTAAAAACGACATAGTATAGTAAGGCTTTTTTTTCTTAAACGACATAGTATAGTAAGGCTTTTTTCTTAAAAAACGACATAGTATAGTAAGGCTTTTTTTCTTAAAAAACGACATAGTATAGTAAGGCTTTTTTTTTCTTAAAAACGACATAGCATAGTAAGGCTTTTTTCTTACTAAACGACATAGTATAGTAAAGCTTTTTTTCTTAAAAAATGACATAGTATAGTAAGGCATTTTTTTCTTAAAAAACGACATAGTATAGTAAGGTTTTTTTCTTAAAAAAACGACATAGTATAGTAAGGCCTTTTTTTTCTTAAAAACGACATAGTATAGTAAGGCTTTTTTTTCTTAAAAACGACATAGTATAGTAAGGCTTTTTTCTTAAAAAACGACATAGTATAGTAAGGCTTTTTTTCTTAAAAAACGACATAGTATAGTAAGGCTTTTTTTCTTAAAAAACGACATAGTATAGTAAGGCTTTTTTTTTCTTAAAAACGACATAGCATAGTAAGGCTTTTTTCTTACTAAACGACATAGTATAGTAAAGCTTTTTTTCTTAAAAAACGACATAGTATAGTAAGGCATTTTTTTCTTAAAAAACGACATAGTATAGTAAGGTTTTTTTCTTAAAAAAACGACATAGTATAGTAAGGCCTTTTTTTTCTTAAAAACGACATAGTATAGTAAGGCTTTTTTTTCTTAAAAACGACATAGTATAGTAAGGCTTTTTTTCTTAAACGACATAGTATAGTAAGGCTTTTTTATTTAAAAAACTACATAGTATAGCAAGGCTTTTTTTCTAAAAAAACGACATAGTATAGTAAGGCTTTTTTTTCTTAAACGACATAGTATAGTAAGGCTTTTTTTCTTAAAAAACGACATAGTATAGTAAGGCTTTTTTTCTCTTAAAAAACGACATAGTATAGTAAGGCTTTTTTTCTTAAAAAACGACATAGTATAGTAAGGCTTTTTTTCTTAAAAAAAACGACATAGTATAGTAAGGCTTTTTTCTTAAAAATAACGACATTGTATAGTAAGGCTTTTTTCTTTAAAAAAACGACATAGTATAGTAAGGCTTTTTTTCTTATAAAAACGACAGTATAGTAAAGCTTTTTTTCTTAAAAAACGACATAGTATAGTAAGGTTTTTTTCTTAAAAAAACGACATAGTATAGTAAGGCCTTTTTTTTCTTAAAAACGACATAGTATAGTAAGGCTTTTTTTCTTAAAAAAACGACATAGTATAGTAAGGCTTTTTTTCTTAAAAAACGACATAGTATAGTAAGGCTTTTTTTCTCTTGAAAAACGACAAAGTATAGTAAGGCTTTTTTTCTTAAAAAACGACATAGTATAGTAAGGCTTTTTTCTTTAAAAAACGACATAGTATAGTAAGGCTTTTTTTCTTATGAAAACGACATAGTATAGTACGGCTTTTTTTCTTACAAAACGACATAGTATAGTAAGGCTTTTTCTTCTTAAAAACGACATAGTATAGTAAGGCTTTTTTTCTTAAAAAAACGACATAGTATAGTAAGGCTTTTTTTCTTAATCGACATAGTATAGTAAGGCCTTTTTTTTTCTTAAAAACGACATAGTATAGTAAGGCTTTTTTTCTTAAAAAACGACATAGTATAGTAAGGCTTTTTTTCTTAAAAAACGACATAGTATAGTAAGGCTATTTTTCTTAAAAAAACGACATAGTATAGTAAGGCTTTTTTTCTTAAAAAACAACATAGTATAGTAAGGCTTTTTTTCTTAAAAAACGACATAGTATAGTAAGGCTTTTTTTCTTAAAAAACAACATAGTATAGTAAGGCTTTTTTTCTCTTAAAAAACGACATATTATAGTAAGGCTATTTTTCTTAAAAAAACGACATAGTATAGTAAGGCTTTTTTTCTTAAAAACAACATAGTATAGTAAGGCTTTTTTTCTCTTAAAAAACGACATAGTATAGTAAGGCTTTTTTTCTTTAAAAACGACATAGTATAGTAAGGCTTTTTTCTTAAAAAATCGACATAGTATAGTAAGGCCTTTTTTTCTTTAAAAAATGACATAGTATAGTAAGGCTTTTTTTCTTAAAAAATGACATAGTATAGTAAGGCTTTTTTTCTTATTAAAACGACATAGTATAGTAAAGCTTTTTTTCTTAAAAAACGACATGGTATAGTAAGGCTTTTTTTTTTAAAAAAACGACATAGTATAGTAAGGCTTTTTTCTTAAAAAACGACATAGTATAGTAAGGCTTTTTTCTTAAAAAACGACATAGTATAGTAAGGCTTTTTTTCTTGAAGAACGACATAGTATAGTAAGGCTTTTTTCTCTCTTAAAAAACGACATAGTATAGTAAGGCCTTTTTTTTCTTAAAAACGACATAGTATAGTAAGGCTTTTTTTCTTAAAAAACGACATAGTATAGTAAGGCTTTTTTTTCTTAAACGACATAGTATAGTAAGGCTTTTTTGTCTTAAAAAACGACATAGTATAGTAAGGCTTTTTTCTTAAAAAACGACATAGTATAGTAAGGCTTTTTTATTTTTTAAACGACATAGTATAGTAAGGCTTTTTTTCTTATAAAAACGACATAGTATAGTAAGGCTTTTTTTCTTAAAAAAACGACATAGTATAGTAAGGCTTTTTTCTTTAAAAAACGACATAGTATAGTAAGGCTTTTTCTCTTAAAAAACGACATAGTATAGTAAGGCTTTTTTCTTAAAAAAATCGACATAGTATAGTAAGGCCTTTTTTTTCTTAAAAACGACATAGTATAGTAAGGCTTTTTTTTCTTAAACGACATAGTATAGTAAGGCTTTTTTCTTAAAAAACGACATAGTATAGTAAGGCTTTTTTTCTTAAAAAACGACATAGTATAGTAAGGCTTTTTTTCTTAAAAAACGACATAGAATAGTAAGGCTTTTTTTTCTTAAAAACGACATAGCATAGTAAGGCTTTTTTCTTACTAAACGACATAGTATAGTAAAGCTTTTTTTCTTAAAAAACGACATAGTATAGTAAGGCATTTTTTTCTCAAAAAACGACATAGTATAGTAAGGTTTTTTTCTTAAAAAAACGACATAGTATAGTAAGGCTTTAAAAAAAAAAACGACATAGTATAGTAAGGCTTTTTTTCTCTTAAAATGACATAGTATAGTGAGTTTTTTTTTCTTAAAAAAACTACATAGTATAGCAAGGCTTTTTTTCTTAAACGACATAGTATAGTAAGGCTTTTTCTTAAAAAATCGACATAGTATAGTAAGGCCTTTTTTTTTCTTAAAAACGACATAGTATAGTAAGGCTTTTTTTTCTTAAAAACGACATAGTATAGTAAGGCTTTTTTTCTTAAACGACATAGTATAGTAAGGCTTTTTTATTTAAAAAACTACATAGTATAGCAAGGCTTTTTTTCTTAAAAAACGACATAGTATAGTAAGGCTTTTTTTTCTTAAACGACATAGTATAGTAAGGCTTTTTTTCTTAAAAAACGACATACCGTAATTACTCGAATATAACGCGCACTCGAAAATAACACGCAGGTATAACTTTGGGCCAAAAAAATCTGGAAAAACGCAGTACTCGAATATAGTGCGCACCTAAAATTTCCCGCTGACGAAAATCAGAAATCTTACCTTTTTTTCTTCGTTTCACGATTGTTTTGTTCAAACAAATTTATTCATTAGAATCCTTCAAATGAAAAGTTCCTCTCTCTCTTTGTCTGTCCTCTCATACATCTCTTCGTTGAGAATCCTATCAACGTCCACGCTTCCTTCATCCACTTCCTCTTCCTCCCACAACACATCATCCGATTGGCTTTACGAGATGACGTAAAATCCGTGCGTCAAAGTGAGTTTGACAATGCTTTTTTCGATCGAAAATTTGTAATTTATTTTAGTTATTGATTAGAACACTGAACTGAGAGAGGGTGAACTGAGACGGGTACGAGGCTAGAGGGGGGCAGTGGTGGTCTCGGCTTTACGAGATGACGTAAAATCCGTGCGTCGGCTTCACGAGATGACGTAAAATCCGTGCGTCGGCTCTACGAGATGACGTAAAATCCGCGCGTCAAAGTGAGTTTGACAATGCTTTTTTCGATCGAAAATTTGTAATTTATTTTATTCAATTCAATTTCAATTCAATTTATTTGGCAAGAAAAAGCACCAGGCTAAGGGCCATGTAACAAGACAAAAAAAAAAAAAAAAAAAAAAAAAAATTAGTTTTTGATTATAACACGCACCCCCAACTATTGGAATTAATTATTTTGCAAAAACCTGCGTGTTATATTCGAGTAATTACGGTAGTATAGTAAGGCTTTTTTTCTCTTAAAAAACGACATAGTATAGTAAGGCTTTTTTTCTTAAAAAACGACATAGTATAGTAAGGCTTTTTTTCTTAAAAAAACGACATAGTATAGTAAGGCTTTTTTCTTAAAAATAACGACATTGTATAGTAAGGCTTTTTTCTTTAAAAAAACGACATAGTATAGTAAGGCTTTTTTTCTTATAAAAACGACATAGTATAGTAAAGCTTTTTTTCTTAAAAAACGACATAGTATAGTAAGGCTTTTTTTTCTTAAAAAACGACATAGTATAGTAAGGCTTTTTTCTTAAAAAAACGACATAGTATAGTAAGGCTTTTTTTCTTAAAAAAACGACATAGTATAGTAAGGCTTTTTTTCTTAAAAAACGACATAGTATAGTAAGGCTTTTTTTCTCTTGAAAAACGACAAAGTATAGTAAGGCTTTTTTTCTTAAAAAACGACATAGTATAGTAAGGCTTTTTTCTTTAAAAAACGACATAGTATAGTAAGGCTTTTTTTCTTATGAAAACGACATAGTATAGTACGGCTTTTTTTCTTAAAAAAACGACATAGTATAGTAAGGCTTTTTTTCTCTTAAAAAACGACATAGTATAGTAAGGCTATTTTTCTTAAAAAAACGACATAGTATAGTAAGGCTTTTTTTCTTAAAAAACAACATAGTATAAGTAAGGCTTTTTTTCTCTTAAAAAACGACATAGTATAGTAAGGCTTTTTTTCTTTAAAAACGACATAGTATAGTAAGGCTTTTTTCTTAAAAAATCGACATAGTATAGTAAGGCCTTTTTTTCTTTAAAAAATGACATAGTATAGTAAGGCTTTTTTTCTTAAAAAACGACATAGTATAGTAAGGCTTTTTTTCTTATTAAAACGACATAGTATAGTAAAGCTTTTTTTCTTTAAAAACGACATGGTATAGTAAGGCTATTTTTCTTAAAAAAACGACATAGTATAGTAAGGCTTTTTTCTTAAAAAACGACATAGTATAGTAAGGCTTTTTTCTTAAAAAACGACATAGTATAGTAAGGCTTTTTTTCTTGAAGAACGACAGTATAGTAAGGCTTTTTTCTCTCTTAAAAAACGACATAGTATAGTAAGGCTTTTTTTCTTAAAAAATGACATAGTATAGTAAGGCTTTTTTTCTCTTAAAAAACGACATAGTATAGTAAGGCCTTTTTTTCTTATGAAAACGACATAGTATAGTACGGCTTTTTTTCTTAAAAAAACGACATAGTATAGTAAGGCTTTTTTTCTCTTAAAAAACGACATAGTATAGTAAGGCTATTTTTCTTAAAAAAACGACATAGTATAGTAAGGCTTTTTTTCTTAAAAAACAACATAGTATAGTAAGGCTTTTTTTCTCTTAAAAAACGACATAGTATAGTAAGGCTTTTTTTCTTTAAAAACGACATAGTATAGTAAGGCTTTTTTCTTAAAAAATCGACATAGTATAGTAAGGCCTTTTTTTCTTTAAAAAATGACATAGTATAGTAAGGCTTTTTTTCTTAAAAAACGACATAGTATAGTAAGGCTTTTTTTCTTATTAAAACGACATAGTATAGTAAAGCTTTTTTTCTTTAAAAACGACATGGTATAGTAAGGCTATTTTTCTTAAAAAAACGACATAGTATAGTAAGGCTTTTTTCTTAAAAAACGACATAGTATAGTAAGGCTTTTTTCTTAAAAAACGACATAGTATAGTAAGGCTTTTTTTCTTGAAGAACGACATAGTATAGTAAGGCTTTTTTCTCTCTTAAAAAACGACATAGTATAGTAAGGCTTTTTTTCTTAAAAAATGACATAGTATAGTAAGGCTTTTTTTCTCTTAAAAAACGACATAGTATAGTAAGGCTTTTTTCTTAAAAAATCGACATAGTATAGTAAGGCCTTTTTTTTTCTTAAAAAATCGACATAGTATAGTAAGGCCTTTTTTTTCTTAAAAACGACATAGTATAGTAAGGCTTTTTTTTCTTAAACGACATAGTATAGTAAGGCTTTTTTTTCTTAAAAAACGACATAGTATAGTAAGGCTTTTTTTCTTAAAAAACGACATAGTATAGTAAGGCTTTTTTTTATTTTTTAAACGACATAGTATAGTAAGGCTTTTTTTCTTATAAAAACGACATAGTATAGTAAGGCTTTTTTTCTTAAAAAAAACGACATAGTATAGTAAGGCTTTTTTCTTTAAAAACGACATAGTATAGTAAGGCTTTTTTTCTTAAAAAAACGACATAGTATAGTAAGGCTTTTTTCTTAAAAAACGACATAGTATAGTAAGGCTTTTTTTCTTAAAAAACGACATAGTATAGTAAGGCTTTTTCTCTCTTAAAAACAATAGTATAGTAAGGCTTTTTTCTTTTTAAAAAACGACATAGTATAGTAAGGCTTTTTTTCTTAAAAAAACGACATAGTATAGTAAGGCTTTTTTCTTAAAAAACGACATAGTATAGTAAGGCTTTTTTTCTTATAAAAACGACATAGTATAGTAAGGCTTTTTTCTCTCTTAAAAAACGACATAGTATAGTAAGGCTTTTTTCTTAAAAAACGACATAGTATAGTAAGGCTTTTTTTCTTGAAAAACGACATAGTATAGTAAGGCTTTTTTCTTAAAAAACGACATAGTATAGTAAGGCTTTTTTCCTTATAAAAACGACATAGTATAGTAAGGCTTTTTTCTTAAAAAAACGACATAGTATAGTAAGGCTTTTTTTTCTTAAAAAAACGACATAGTATAGTAAGGCTTTTTTTCTTGAAAAACGACATAGTATAGTAAGGCTTTTTTTCTTAAAAAAACGACATAGTATAGTAAGGCTTTTTTTCTTAAAAAAACGACATAGTATAGTAAGGCTTCTTTCTTAAAAAAACGACATAGTATAGTAAGGCCTTTTTTCTTAAAAAACGACATAGTATAGTAAGGCTTTTTTTCTTAAAAAACGACATAGTATAGTAAGGCTTTTTTTCTTGAAAAACGACATAGTATATTAAGGCTTTTTTTCTTAAAAAAACGACATAGTATAGTAAGGCTTTTTTCTTAAAAAAACGACATAGTATAGTAAGGCTTTTTTTCTTAAAAAACGACATAGTATAGTAAGGCTTTTTTTCTTGAAAAACGACATAGTATAGTAAGGCTTTTTTTCTTAAAAAAACGACATAGTATAGTAAGGCTTTTTTCTTAAAAAAACGACATAGTATAGTAAGGCTTTTTTTCTTATAAAAACGACATAGTATAGTAAGGCTTTTTTCTTAAAAAACGACATAGTATAGTAAGGCTTTTTTCTTAAAAAAACGACATAGTATAGTAAGGCTTTTTTTCTTGAAAAACGACATAGTATAGTAAGGCTTTTTTTCTTAAAAAACGACATAGTATAGTAAGGCTTTTTTTTCTTAAACGACATAGTATAGTAAGGCTTTTTTTTTCTTAAAAAACGACATAGTATAGTAAGGCTTTTTTTCTTAAAAAACGACATAGTATAGTAAGGCTTTTTTATTTTTTAAACGACATAGTATAGTAAGGCTTTTTTTCTTATAAAAACGACATAGTATAGTAAGGCTTTTTTTCTTAAAAAAAGACATAGTATAGTAAGGCTTTTTTTCTTGAAAAACGACATAGTATAGTAAGGCTTTTTTTCTCTTAAAAAACGACAGTATAGTAAGGCTTTTTTCTTTTAAAAAAAACGACATAGTATAGTAAGGCTTTTTTCTTTAAAAACGACATAGTATAGTAAGGCTTTTTTTCTTAAAAAAACGACATAGTATAGTAAGGCTTTTTTCTTAAAAAACGACATAGTATAGTAAGGCTTTTTTTCTTAAAAAACGACATAGTATAGTAAGGCTTTTTCTCTCTTAAAAACAATAGTATAGTAAGGCTTTTTTCTTAAAAAACGACATAGTATAGTAAGGCTTTTTTCCTTATAAAAACGACATAGTATAGTAAGGCTTTTTTCTTAAAAAAACGACATAGTATAGTAAGGCTTTTTTTCTTGAAAAACGACATAGTATAGTAAGGCTTTTTTTCTTAAAAAAAACGACATAGTATAGTAAGGCTTTTTTTCTTGAAAAACGACATAGTATAGTAAGGCTTTTTTTCTTAAAAAAACGACATAGTATAGTAAGGCTTTTTTCTTAAAAAAACGACATAGTATAGTAAGGCTTTTTTTCTTATAAAAACGACATAGTATAGTAAGGCTTTTTTCTTAAAAAAACGACATAGTATAGTAAGGCTTTTTTCTTAAAAAAACGACATAGTATAGTAAGGCTTTTTTTCTTGAAAAACGACATAGTATAGTAAGGCTTTTTTTCTTAAAAAAACGACATAGTATAGTAAGGCTTTTTTTCTTAAAAAAACGACATAGTATAGTAAGGCTTTTTTTCTTATAAAAACGACATAGTATAGTAAGGCTTTTTTCTTAAAAAACGACATAGTATAGTAAGGCTTTTTTCTTAAAAAATGACATAGTATAGTAAGGCTTTTTCTTATAAAAACGACATAGTATAGTAAGGCTTTTTTCTTAAAAAACGACATAGTATAGTAAGGCTTTTTTTCTTAAACGACATAGTATAGTAAGGCTTTTTTCTTAAAAAATCGACACAGTATACTAAGGCCTTTTTTTCCTTAAAAACGACATAGTATAGTAAGGCTTTTTTTCTTAAAAAACGACATCGTATAGTAAGGCTTTTTTCTTAAAAAAACGACATAGTATAGTAAGGCTTTTTTTCTTATAAAAACGACATAGTATAGTAAGGCTTTTTTCTTAAAAAACGACATAGTATAGTAAGGCTTTTTTCTTAAAAAACGACATAGTATAGTAAGGCTTTTTTCTTGAAAAACGACATAGTATAGTAAGGCTTTTTCTTATAAAAACGACATAGTATAGTAAGGCTTTTTTCTTAAAAAACGACATAGTATAGTAAGGCTTTTTTTCTTAAACGACATAGTATAGTAAGGCTTTTTTCTTAAAAAATCGACATAGTATAGTAAGGCCTTTTTTTCCTTAAAAACGACATAGTATAGTAAGGCTTTTTTTCTTAAAAAACGACATCGTATAGTAAGGCTTTTTTCTTAAAAAACGACATAGTATAGTAAGGCTTGTTTTCTTGAAAAACGACATAGTATAGTAAGGCTTTTTTCTCTCTTAAAAAACGACATAGTATAGTAAGGCTTTTTTTTCTTAAAAACGACATAGTATAGTAAGGCTTTTTTTCTTAAAAAAAACGACAGTATAGTAAGGCTTTTTTCTTAAAAAAACGACATAGTATAGTAAGGCTTTTTTTCTTAAAAAACGACATAGTATAGTAAGGCTTTTTTTCTTAAAAAAAGACATAGTATAGTAAGGCTTTTTTTCTTGAAAAACGACATAGTATAGTAAGGCTTTTTTTCTCTTAAAAAACGACAGTATAGTAAGGCTTTTTTCTTTTTAAAAAAACGACATAGTATAGTAAGGCTTTTTTCTTAAAAAAACGACATAGTATAGTAAGGCTTTTTTTCTTAAAAAACGACATAGTATAGTAAGGCTTTTTTTCTTAAAAAATCGACATAGTATAGTAAGGCCTTTTTTTTCTTAAAAACGACATAGTATAGTAAGGCTTTTTTTCTTGAAAAACGACATAGTATAGTAAGGCTTTTTTTCTTGAAAAACGACATAGTATAGTAAGGCTTTTTTTCTTAAAAAAACGACATAGTATAGTAAGGCTTTTTTTCTTAAAAAAACGACATAGTATAGTAAGGCTTTTTTTCTTATAAAAACGACATAGTATAGTAAGGCTTTTTTCTTAAAAAACGACATAGTATAGTAAGGCTTTTTTCTTAAAAAATGACATAGTATAGTAAGGCTTTTTCTTATAAAAACGACATAGTATAGTAAGGCTTTTTTCTTAAAAAATCGACACAGTATACTAAGGCCTTTTTTCCCTTAAAAACGACATAGTATAGTAAGGCTTTTTTTCTTAAAAAACGACATCGTATAGTAAGGCTTTTTTCTTAAAAAAACGACATAGTATAGTAAGGCTTTTTTTCTTATAAAAACGACATAGTATAGTAAGGCTTTTTTCTTAAAAAACGACATAGTATAGTAAGGCTTTTTTCTTAAAAAACGACATCGTATAGTAAGGCTTGTTTTCTTGAAAAACGACATAGTATAGTAAGGCTTTTTTCTCTCTTAAAAAACGACATAGTATAGTAAGGCTTTTTTTTCTTAAAAACGACATAGTATAGTAAGGCTTTTTTTCTTAAAAAAAACGACAGTATAGTAAGGCTTTTTTCTTAAAAAAACGACATAGTATAGTAAGGCTTTTTTTCTTAAAAAACGACATAGTATAGTAAGGCTTTTTTTCTTGAAAAACGACATAGTATAGTAAGGCTTTTTTTCTCTTAAAAAACGACAGTATAGTAAGGCTTTTTTCTTAAAAAAAAAAAACGACATAGTATAGTAAGGCTTTTTTCTTAAAAAAAACGACATAGTATAGTAAGGCTTTTTTTCTTATGAAAACGACATAGTATAGTACGGCTTTTTTTCTTACAAAACGACATAGTATAGTAAGGCTTTTTCTTCTTCTTAAAAACGACATAGTATAGTAAGGCTTTTTTTCTTAAAAAACGACATAGTATAGTAAGGCTTTTTTCTTAAAAAACGACATAGTATAGTAAGGCTTTTTTCTTAAAAAATCGACATAGTATAGTAAGGCTTTTTTCTTAAAAAATCGACATAGTATAGTAAGGCCTTTTTTTTCTTAAAAACGACATAGTATAGTAAGGCTTTTTTTCTTAAAAAACGACATAGTATAGTAAGGCTTTTTTCATTAAAAATGACATAGTATAGTAAGGCTTTTTTCTTAAAAAACGACATAGTATAGTAAGGCTTTTTTTTTTCTTAAAAACGACATAGTATAGTAAGGCTTTTTTCTTAAAAAACGACATAGTATAGTAAGGCTTTTTTCCTTATAAAAACGACATAGTATAGTAAGGCTTTTTTTCTTTAAAAAAACGACATAGTATAGTAAGGCTTTTTTCTTAAAAAAACGACATAGTATAGTAAGGCTTTTTTTCTTATAAAAACGACATAGTATAGTAAGGCTTTTTTCTTAAAAAACGACATAGTATAGTAAGGCTTTTTTCTTAAAAAAAACGACATAGTATAGTAAGGCTTTTTTTCTTGAAAAACGACATAGTATAGTAAGGCTTTTTTTCTTAAAAAAACAACATAGTATTGTAAGGCTTTTTTCTTAAAAAACGACATAGTATAGTAAGGCTTTTTTCTTAAAAAACGACATAGTATAGTAAGGCTTTTTTCTTAAAAAACGACATAGTATAGTAAGGCTTTTTCTTATAAAAACGACATAGTATAGTAAGGCTTTTTTCTTAAAAAACGACATAGTATAGTAAGGCTTTTTTTCTTAAACGACATAGTATAGTAAGGCATTTTTTCTTAAACGACATAGTATAGTAAGGCTTTTTTCTTAAAAAATCGACATAGTATAGCAAGGCCTTTTTTTCCTTAAAAACGACATAGTATAGTAAGGCTTTTTTTCTTAAAAAACGACATCGTATAGTAAGGCTTTTTTCTTAAAAAACGACATAGTATAGTAAGGCTTTTTTTCTTACAAAACGACATAGTATAGTAAGGCTTTTTCTTCTTCTTAAAAACGACAGTATAGTAAGGCTTTTTTTCTTAAAAAACGACATAGTATAGTAAGGCTTTTTTTCTTGAAAAACGACATAGTATAATAAGGCTTTTTTTCTTAAAAAAACGACATAGTATAGTAAGGCTTTTTTTCTTAAAAAAACGACATAGTATAGTAAGGCTTTTTTTCTTATAAAAACGACATAGTATAGTAAGGCTTTTTTCTTAAAAAAACGACATAGTATAGTAAGGCTTTTTTCTTAAAAAATGACATAGTATAGTAAGGCTTTTTTCTTAAAAAACGACATAGTATAGTAAGGCTTTTTTTCTTAAACGACATAGTATAGTAAGGCTTTTTTCTTAAAAAATCGACATAGTATAGTAAGGCCTTTTTTTTTCCTTAAAAACGACATAGTATAGTAAGGCTTTTTTTCTTAAAAAACGACATCGTATAGTAAGGCTTTTTTCTTAAAAAACGACATAGTATAGTAAGGCTTGTTTTCTTGAAAAACGACATAGTATAGTAAGGCTTTTTTCTCTCTTAAAAAACGACATAGTATAGTAAGGCTTTTTTTTCTTAAAAACGACATAGTATAGTAAGGCTTTTTTTCTTAAAAAAAACGACAGTATAGTAAGGCTTTTTTCTTAAAAAAACGACATAGTATAGTAAGGCTTTTTTTCTTAAAAAACGACATAGTATAGTAAGGCTTTTTTTCTTAAAAAACGACATAGTATAGTAAGGCTTTTTTTCTTGAAAAACGACATAGTATAGTAAGGCTTTTTTTCTCTTAAAAAACGACAGTATAGTAAGGCTTTTTTCTTTAAAAAAAAACGACATAGTATAGTAAGGCTTTTTTCTTAAAAAAAACGACATAGTATAGTAAGGCTTTTTTTCTTATGAAAACGACATAGTATAGTAAGGCTTTTTCTTCTTCTTAAAAACGACATAGTATAGTAAGGCTTTTTTTCTTAAAAAACGACATAGTATAGTAAGGCTTTTTTTCTTAAAAAACGACATAGTATAGTAAGGCTTTTTTCTTAAAAAATCGACATAGTATAGTAAGGCCTTTTTTTTCTTAAAAACGACATAGTATAGTAAGGCTTTTTTTCTTAAAAAACGACATAGTATAGTAAGGCTTTTTTCTTAAAGAACGACATAGTATAGTAAGGCTTTTTTTTTCTTAAAAACGACATAGTATAGTAAGGCTTTTTTCTTAAAAAACGACATAGTATAGTAAGGCTTTTTTCCTTATAAAAACGACATAGTATAGTAAGGCTTTTTTTCTTTAAAAAAACGACATAGTATAGTAAGGCTTTTTTCTTAAAAAAACGACATAGTATAGTAAGGCTTTTTTTCTTAAAAAACGACATAGTATAGTAAGGCTTTTTTCTTAAAAAAACGACATAGTATAGTAAGGCTTTTTTTCTTGAAAAACGACATAGTATAGTAAGGCTTTTTTTCTTAAAAAACAACATAGTATTGTAAGGCTTTTTTCTTAAAAAACGACATAGTATAGTAAGGCTTTTTTTCTTATAAAAACGACATAGTATAGTAAGGCTTTTTTCTTAAAAAACGACATAGTATAGTAAGGCTTTTTTCTTAAAAAACGACATAGTATAGTAAGGCTTTTTTCTTAAAAAACGACATAGTATAGTAAGGCTTTTTTCTTAAAAAACGACATAGTATAGTAAGGCTTTTTTTCTTGAAAAACGACATAGTATAGTAAGGCTTTTTTTCTTAAAAAAACAACATAGTATTGTAAGGCTTTTTTCTTAAAAAAACGACATAGTATAGTAAGGCTTTTTTTCTTATAAAAACGACATAGTATAGTAAGGCTTTTTTCTTAAAAAACGACATAGTATAGTAAGGCTTTTTTCTTAAAAAATGACATAGTATAGTAAGGCTTTTTTTTTCTTAAAAAAAACGACATAATATAGTAAGGCTTTTTTTTTTAAACGACATAGTATAGTAAGGCTTTTTTTCTTTAAAAAACGACAGTGTAGTAAGGCTTTTTTCTTAAAAAACGACATAGTATAGTGAGGCTTTTTTTCTTAAAAAAACTACATAGTACAGTAAGGCTTTTATTCTTAGAAAACGACATAGTATAGTAAGGCTTTTTTTGCATAATAAAGGAGTGTAGTAAGGCTTTTTTCTTTTAAAAAAACGACAGTATATATAGTTACGCTTTGTTTCTTTAAAAAACAACATAGAATAGTAAGGCTTTTTTACTTAAAAAAACGACCATGTACAGTAAGGCATTTTTCTTAAAAACGACATAGTATAGAAAGGCATTTTTCTTAAAAAACGATATAGTATAGCAAGGCTTTTTTTCTTACATGGTCGTTTTTTAAGAAAAAAAGCCTTATTTTACCATGTCGTTTTTTAAAGAAATAAAAGTCTATTGGAAATGGAGTTGACGTTAATGCAGCCCGCAAACAAACCCGAGTCTGACTTCACTGAGGCACCGGCGTCTCCAGCTATTTACACAGAAGAGTAGCGTATTTATTAGCTATCTGCACGACCGGCTTAATCTTACATTCCGTAGGGGAAGGCGGGTCAACGGCGCCGATAGCGCTACGCCTCACGAGGCCACGCTAAGCTGTATAAAATGTCTCTTTGACAAGCTGACGGGAGACCCGGAGTCCTCGGCAGCATTCTTGTGTGGTCGTCACCGGAGCGGAACATTAATCTTCTCCTTTCACCTTCTCTCCACAGCAACCAGGATGAAGGGCGCAAGAGTTCCTCGCCAGCGTTCCCCCCTCCGTAACGTCAACACGGGACTGGCTGGGTTCCTGGAAAGGCAAGAAGTGAAAGAACGACTTGGTATAGTTTCTTTCCACCGGATGTGTTTACCCAAGGACCCCTTGTGTGACTTTCTCACGTCACGGTTGCCGTGCGCCGTTTGGAAGACGGTGAGCAGAAAGCGCCGTGATTTGACGCGCTATCGTTTTTCGACTGAAGTCCTTTGAACATTTTAGCCAAAAGGCCAAGAGTCCTCCTCGTTACACTGGGCTTTCACTCAGGTGGAACGAATTGAACTGCTGACTGATTACATACCTGTTTTCCCCTTATTTTATACGTTTTTTTGGACCATTTCAAAATGCCTGTGCCGTATAACTTTTTTTTTTTTTACAGGAAACCAATATTTAAAAACATTTTTTAAAGTATATTTTTTGTAAAACAATCTCATTTTACCCATTTTGGCTCTGATCCGGATCGTCTCGATCATTGGAAGCTAACGCTAACGTGATCATCGATTGCTAATATTGTCAGGCTTAAAGCCTTTCCCACTTCCAACTTTTCACTATACAGTGGTACCTCGACATACGATTGTAATTCGTTCCGAGACTGAGATCGTATATCGAGCTTTTCGCAACTCGAGCCAACGTTTCCCATTGATGCACACAAATGTCCTCACAATAGGATAACGCACGACCACTTGCCAACGAGAAGTAGTCTTGAATGAGCGATCGCGGGAGCTAACAGACTAAGGAAGGAATAACAGGAAATGCAATAGCTGAGCTTACCCACATATTGATTGTGGGTAATGAAGTTTTATTCTGAGAAAGGGTGCCATTGGCTATCGGTGTTGTGTGCACGAGTATAATTCATTACCCAGAAAGCCCTCTTTTTGCCCACGAATGCGCGTTGTGCGTTTCCTGGTCGAAACTCGCCTGAATAAATCGTTCAGTCCTCGTAGATATAGTAGTTATACACGAAAGAGATGCGGCAAAAAAAGACAGTTCGCTACAATGATAAACAGCCTCTCATGTCACGGCCACCTGGCTTGGTCGCATCTCGAAAATTTAATCGTATCGCGAACAAATTATGTTTGTTGTATCACGAGGTACCACTGTATGAATATAGCGTGTCAGTAAGCAATGTACCCAGACAGTTAAGCTGTAAGCTACAACTATAGAATTTTGAATTTAGTGCATACTGATTGGCCATCCCGTCCACTTGGGAGAAAATTGTAGACTTTTAAGGGCGCCTTACTCGAGGAAAAATGTGCCCCGTTGAATTCGTACGTTTTTTTTTTTTTTTTAATTGCTTAATAAGGGGAATTGCAAACATTAATAAGGGGAACAATTGGCTGAGGTTGACAGGCATGTGATGAAGTGACTTGATTGGAAAATGGAACTAGCAGACGTGTACAGACCAGAAAGACGTGTGCTAAAAGTGTCTGATTTTGTGTATACTTACAACTCTTCCTGTCTCTATTTTGAGAACGTTGGACTTGGGCTTCCCTCAATTTTGGCCAACTTAAATTTGGATCTTCGTCCTGAAGTGAAAATACAAGCTGGCAAAGGGTGAAGAAGTTACTTATTTTTGTTCTGTGTGTGTGTCTCAGGGTTTTGTAAATATATATATGTATTTTTTCCCGTTTTTTTCTTACCGCATGAAGAGGGATTGACTTGGTTGACGCTGGAATGATGACCTCTTTGTCGTAT